>NW_026886494.1:0-7642 GCF_032173495.1 Musca vetustissima | reverse complement strand
GGGGTAGAGAATTGTTGTTTAGATATGTCTAATAGAAGATACATTGGAGTAATTCCTTTAATTATATCGATTGAGATACGTATCTGAATACACTATTAACATTTAACAAATCCATGTGTATTGGTATGAGGATGTTTGAAAAAATGTTCTTAAAAAATTTTAGGTTTATTTGTTTGAGAGTTCCTGAAAAATATATCTTTTTAGTCTAAGAGGGCTTAGTGTCCTAATGGGCATCGAAGAAGATTGATAGAAAACATATTTTAAATAAATATTGCTTAGTCCGTAGGACGCTACCAAACACCGACCACTACGGTGATGCTGCTAAAATCTTCAAAATAACAATAAACCGTCGGAGCCTTTATATGGGTACTATTCCAGAATATAAACCTTTATTGAAGATTTTCTTAGGAAAGAATCACTAAACCTTAAACACAATATAGCTTTTTCAGATATTATCTTCAGATATGTCATATTTCCGAATGTCAAATTTCAGTTCTTTGCTAGAAAAATGCTGCATCTATATGGGATATATGCTAAAATAAAATATATGCTAAATATATGCTAAATTTCCAAAATGTCCAATATGATCATTCTTGTCCTGGGATGTGGGCTAGAAAGACCAAATTTCAAAATAGCGAACATTTGGTATAGTAGTCGGACGGATCGACTATTATTACCCTTCTCCACTTTAAGTGAATACAAGAGATAATAACGTGTACAATATCCTGTAGATAGGAGAGATACAGAATCTTTGTAAGATAATTGAAATGAAATCGGGTGATAACATTCCAAAGTCTATGAATAATGGCATGCCAATCGGACAGACTTAGATTTGTTGGTGTAAAACTTGTATGAATTCGAGCCGATTTCAAAAAAGCTTCACAGACGTCAAACCGGACTAAATTCAGTACACTGTGAAAATTTTTGTTTTAATCGGACAAATAATTGTAGTTTGGTGCACTATTTACTCAAAATCGGACGAAAATATATATGGCAGCTATATCTGAATCTGAACCGATTTCATGAAAACTTAACACACGTTAAACTGGACAAATATTGGAGGATTGGTGTATCATTCACATAAAATCGAATTATATATGGGAGCTATATCTAAATCTGAACAGATTTTCTTCAATTTCAATGTGGTTTGTCCTTGGACCAAAAAATGAGCTGTGCCAAATTTCATCAAATTCGGATCATAAATGCGACTTGTACTTTTTTTTGCAATTAAAAACCAGTAAGGAATGTCAAAAGTCGGACAGGGCCGACAATATGATACCCTTCACCACTATATCTAAATAAGAACCGATTTCAGCAAACCTCAACACACACAATTGCATTCGCTATGCAACAATTTAAAATTGGACGAAACTATATGGGACCTATATATCATTCTAAACCGATTTGAACAAAACTTTGCATACATCAGTCTGGACCTAATCCAATATTCTGTGCAAAAATTTGGTCTGAATCGGAAAAATATTGGGAGTTTGGTGCATCATTCACATTAAATCGGACGAAACTATATATGGGAGCTATATCTAAATCTGAACCGATTTCAATAACACTTGGCATACATCAGTCTAGACCTAATTCAGTACTCTGTGCATTTTGTGCCAATTGGCCTACATTTGACTCTTTGGTGCTCCCGATCCCTATAAAACTTGGCAGCAGTCTAGACCTAATTCAATACTTTGTGCAAAATGTTGTCTTAATCGGACAAAAATTCGGAGTTTGCATCATTCACATAATATCGGACGAAACTATATATGTGAGCTATATCTAAATCTGAACCGATTTTTCCCAATTTCAATAGGGTTCGTCCTTGTGACCTGTGTCAAATTTCATCCAAATCCGATCATAAATGCGACCTGTACTTTGTTTACAATTTAACATGGACAAACGGACAGATATATATATATATTCTTTAGTACTGTGAGCTCCATCGTCATTTCAACAGGCAGGCGGACATAGAAATTCGACATAGAATTTTAAAACTTAATTTGTTTAATAAACAGCGCTAAGCTTTCTTTCTTTGGAAAATCTGCGCCTCTGAACCAATATTCTTCAAAAAATCAAGGCTTGTGTTAGTCCCTGGCAAAATATTTTTTAAAAATCAATGACTGTCCGAGTCTTTTGAAATAATATATTTTTTTTTAAACCATACCGGTCCAATCAAAAATATTTTTTAAAAAATCCATTCTTTGGATGCCTGTTTTAAAAAATATTCTACAATAAATTCACGCTAATATTGGTCCCAGAAAAAGACATTCTTTCAAAAATCCTTACTTTATATAGCCCTTGAAAAAAATATTTTTTAAAGTACAACGCTTGTTTCAATCTTTGATTATTTAAAATATCAATTCAACGTGTGATTTAGTTCATCAAAAATATTCTGTAAAAATCCGCCCTGTGAATATCCAGAAACAAATATTCTTCAAAACATGCACGCTGCAAAGTTCTTTGATAAATATTCTTAAATATATCCACTCTTATTTCCGCCACTTCTCTGTTGTGAGTTGAGAATATATTATTAAAATTTCCCGTTATAGTGGTCATTTTAATAATTCGGCCGTTTTTATTGATATTTTCAACACAACACATTCATATAAATATTAGTTCTGTCGATATTCTCTAAATAATTTATTTTACATCTATGCGTATAAGTATCGTCATGGCGTATACGCATCCTATGTACTGACGTTTTTTCACTTTCATTTTAAAATTATCATGGAAATTGATTATAATTCTGATATTAATTATTAATATTGAATTCTCATATCGGTTTCCCCCATATTTTTCTGTTTTTTATAGTCTAAAAATTGAATACAGATGTTTTCGTTACTCGTAATGTAACACGACCTCCTCCTTCTCAATAAACATAAATATTTATTAAATTTGTTTCACATTTTCGCCAATTTGTTTCACATTTTCAACATATTCATATAAAAATATTAGTTCTGTCGATATAATCAACAGTATTTTTGTACACCTATGCATATAAGTGTTGTTATTGCGTATGCGCACTCAAACCCAACAACGTACTCACTTTAACTTTTAATACATTTTATAATTTTGGAATTAACCAGAAACGTTTAAAATGTAATTCCTATATCGCCTTTAAACCTCATATATATATTCCCCCTTATTATTCTGTTTATTATAGGCTGAAAATTGAATGCAGATGTTTTCGTTAACGCAACACATCCTCTTCTTTCTTAATAAACATAAATACTTATCAAGTCTATTGCTATTCAATATTGTTGTGTTTAATAAAATACATGTGTGTATTCGTGTGCATATGTGTGTGAATGTATGCATTTGCAGATGTGCTACGTATTTTGTGAATTTTCTCCCCCAAAAAACCGCCTAAATTGTCGAAACATATTTGTATATCTTTTTTTCAATACACCCCATATTGTTCAAGAGATACGCCTCTAAATGTCTGTCTTGTTTGGCTGTTAAAATGTAAGTGTGTGTATTTGAGCCTAAGGTTGTATTGTCCTGTGGCATTGATGTTTTCTGTTTATTTGTCTATTGATGCCTCGATGCCTTGTGAAATAGTCCTCCTGATGGTGGTGGTGATGGTTGCTGGTGTTCTGGCATCTGTTACGTTAGTTTAATTCTGAAAATCTATTTATTCCATTTATATCCCCAATTGTGTTTGCTGTGGTATATGGTTGGGTGGTTGGCTTGCTGGTGAGGGTGGGCGTTGTTTTAGGAAATCGTTTGCAATTAATAGTTAATCGTAATGAAATTCCAATGTTCACTTTCTGTGTGATAGGTGTCTAATAGTCCATATCAAATAAATTCTGCAGCTATAGACATTTGGTGGAGAGATTAATCTGGTTTTTTTTGTCTATTTCCCTCAATATAGCAAAACTGTGTTCTTATCCTTTATATATTCAAGGACAATTCATTCTGTTGTCCAAAATAAATTTGCTGTTTAATGGCATTGGTTTGTGTCAATTAAATACGACACTTGAAATACAGCATGCATGTCCATTCATGCTATTGAATAATATTTATGGTTGTGAATAATCCATTAAATGTTTGGCATTAATTTTACATGCCCAACAACAAATTAATACAATGTTTCCCTAATGCAACTTTTTTCAGATAATAATTACAAAGAACATATACAAACAATTAGTACTCATTATTGTGAATATTTTATTGAATGTTTCCTTTGCTTTATTTTATGGAGAAAATAAATACAAATATTGCTAAGTTCGGCTGGGCCGTATTTTTTATAACCTCCACCATGTGTTGTGCATTGAAAATTTCTTATATCACCCGGGACGTTTTTATGGGGACTTTGTTATTGCATGATGTGGTAGTAGGTGCTTCATGCTCCAAATGACAGACACTCAGGGTTGGGAGCTGTGCTAGGAACATCAACCTACCGAAAAAAATGGTAAATTTTTGAAGGCCATTTGAAAACATTAACGTATTAACGCATTAACGTAACTTTTAAAACAAGTTTTTTATTCAATAGGAATCCAAAATGCCAAATTACTTCGATGAGGAAATTTAACTAGACCTTAATAATACCTCAAAATGGGAGAGGCTTTCAATGGGGTTAGATTGATTCTAAAAATTGTTTTTTTTTCTCGTTCTGCAAGAACCCTAAATTGAAAATTTCGCAAATAAGGCGGTTAAAACCTACAAAATACCTTCATGTGGGTGCTATATGCAAACATGGACCTATGTATAAAATGTGTTTTGGCATTCCTTGTAGTCGCTTTAATTCGACTAAAACCTTCAAAATACTTGCAAAGGAATATGGTAGCTATGTCGGATCTCTATTAATAATTAGCCGTATTTTATTATCTGAGATTTTAATGCAAAAATCGGAAGGGAACATATTTTTGGTCCTGGCGTCGGAAAATTCAGCCTCCATGAAGAAACATCCGACAACGACATGAGGTTGATTGACTTCGGGGCAGCAAAAAACCTGGTAGTTATCATCTCGATATATACAAGGCCACCTGGATTTCTTCTGATTAAGCAAAGATAAATCAAATAGATCATGTTGTGATAGACGGAGGGCATTCGTCCAGCGTTTTACACGTTCAATTGATACGAGGAGCGATCAAGGAGATGCCACAAGGCGTCCAAATCTAAGGCAGGCAAATCCTTATGTAGAGATAGAGAAGGAAACCTGGTGACAGATACAGATAGCGTTTTGAAGTTCTGGATGGAGCATTTTGAAAAGCTTCTGCTATTAAATAGTAGCGGTAAGGAGGATACCCCAGAACCAATAATAAACGACGGTATAGAGGGTATACCACCTAGCCAAGATGAGGTTAGAATAGTAATCAATCGGCTGAAGAAAAACAAAGCAGCAGGTGCCGATGGATTATCAAGACTGGGGTCAGCTGATTAGTACAATTTGGCTAGAGTAAAGCATGCCCCATGATTGGAACCTCAGCATCCTATGTACCGTGCACAAAAAAGGAGGCAAGACGATATGTACCAACTGTAGAGGAATAAGTCTCATTCCCATCGCATATAAAGTTCTATCCAGCGTGCTGTGTTAACGCCTGAATGCAATGGTCAATAACATTATTGGACTATACCATTGCGGCTTCAGGCCTGGCAAATCCACCATTGACCAGATTTTCACACTGCGTCAGATCCTGGAAAAGGCCCACAAAAAACACATCGTCACGTTCCACCTATTGGTCGACTATAACACCGCATTCGACAGCCCTGACAGTCTGACAAATCCACCATTGAACAGATTTTTACACTGCGTCAGATCCTGGAATAGACCCACGAAAACCACATTGTCACATTCCACCTATTGGTCAACTATAAAACCCCATTCGACAGCTGTATCCGTTCAGAGGTATTTATAGGCATGTCTGCGTTTGACATTCCTGCAAAATTATTACAACTATGCTGCATAACTTTAACTGGCACAAGATCAGCATTTAAAGTCGGAAAGGACCTATCGGAGCCCTTTAGTGCCGAACGAGGGTTCAGACAAGGTGACGGTTTATCGTGTAACCTGTTTATGATAAAGGTCATATGAGATGCAAATGTGAACAGAAATGACACTCTGTACACCAAACAGCATATGTTACTCGTCTACGCCGACGACAGCGACATAATGGGTCGAATATTGCGAGCGAATCGAGAAGAAGTAACATTAATAAAAAATGTAATAGAATGCGATAAGTGCAACAAAACTCTTCATGTTGTTTGTACTCGGTTGAACAAGCGAGAATTTACATACTTACTCTCCCACGAAGAAGAAGAATTTGTGTGTGATAAATGTGAGCCAAAAAACAATAATAACAACAACACGTCGTTAACTGCTGAACTGACAGCTATGAAAGTAGAATTGAAGGGTGAGTTGACTGCCATGAGAGAGACTATGGAATTTATGGCAAAGCAATACGATGAAATTTTGAAAGGTGTTGCAGAAAATAAGAAGAAAATAGAAAAGATTGAAAAGGAGAACAAGACGTTAAGATCCGAGTTGAACATAGCCAATGCATCGATAAAATATTTAAATGATCAAAGGGTGAAAAATGATTGCTTGATAACTGGTGTGAAAGGAGATGGTGGAACAGCTGTTGATGTTGTTGTTAAACTATCGAATGATGCTGGAGTTGAAATACAAAAGGATAATATTGATGATGCTTATTTTCTTAAAAATAAGAAATCCATTGTTGTTAAATTCAACTCAAAAAAGGCAAAATCAGAATTAATGGCTGTTAAACCAAAATTAAGAGAAAATGAGGAAATGAAAAACATATTTATAAATGACTTTTTAAGCCGTGAAACACTAAACCTTTTCAAGTACTCCAAATCACTGAAGAATGTTGGGTACCGTGCTGTTTATACCACTGGAAATAGGGTGTTTACAAAAATGAATGAATTTTCGAAACCCAGGCTTTTAGAAACACAGGATGAAGTTGACAAGCTTTTAGCAGACGCAACGACGTATAAGGCACAATTGAGACGTTCGCGAGCAGCGCAATCTGTAGAGGATCTATCAGATAATGAATATGAGTCACCATCATAAGTCTTGTATATTATTTGAATTACAGCTGAATTATTTTATTTTTTACATTAATGAATTTTTATTATTCTAATATTAATGAATTCAATTCAAGTAACTTAAATAAATCATCTTTAGATATATTATCGATAAATATCAGAAGCATTTCTTCTATTGCAAAATTCGATAAATTTAAAACACACGTTGCTAAATTTTCTGCTTTACCGGCAATCATATCTGTGCAAGAAACTTGGATTAAAAAAGACATTGCTCAAATATATCATTTGCCAGGCTTTAATTCGGTACACTGTTGTCGTTCGGATGTTTTTGGTGGTACATCGGTTTACATACGTGAAAATATAAGATTTATTGAAATAGATTGTAATAGTGGCGATTTTATAGACTCAATTGTTATAAAATTGCAAAGTATACAATCAGATGACAAACCGGTTACTCTAATATCATATTATAGATTCCCGAAGTGCAATTTACATAATTTTGAACGATTCGTGGAGAATTGCCTTTTGTTATATGGTAGAGATCCCACAATCATTGTCGGTGATTCAAATATTGATATCAATCAAACATTTGTATCCTCTGATATTTTTTATGTTTTATCATGTTACG
>NW_026886493.1:0-78318 GCF_032173495.1 Musca vetustissima | reverse complement strand
TCAAAGGTCTTCTGTGGATAGAATATCCATCCAAAGGTATTTTATAGAAGAATATCCTCCCCTACACAAAGATATTTTACCTAAGGGATGGGAGGGAAGGGCTATCCAAAGGAAGTCACCTCCAAATGCCCTCTATGGATAGTAATACACTTCTCAAAGGTCTTCTGTGGGTAGAATACCCATCCAAAAGTATTTTATAGAAGAAGATCCTCCCACAAAGATTTTCTATAGAAAAATATGTCTCAATGTAGGATAGAATACCTCTAGAATTCTCTTATCAACATAATAGGCCTATACAAAGGTCTTCTGCAGATTGAAAACATTTCCGAATATATAAGACCTACACAAAGATATTTTACCCAAGGGATGGGAGGGAAGGCCTATCCAAAGGCAGTTACCTGCAAAGGCCCTCTATGCATAGTAATCCACTTCAAAGGTCTTCTGTGGATAGAATACTCATCCAAAGGTATCTGTTGAAGACCTTCTATACAAGAACGACTACTCCAAGAGCTCCCTATGTACCTCAAAGGCTTTCTATGAATAGAATATATCTCAGGTGATTATCTAAAAATACAACTACTCCAAGGCCTCCATTGTTTCTATTTTTTGTCAAAAAGTTTCCTTTACGCCTTTACACACAAATGCCCTCTATGGATAGTAATCCACTTCAAAGGTCTTCTGTGGATAGAATATCCATCCAAAGGTATTTTATAGAAGAAGATCCTCCCCTACACAAAGATATTTTACCTAAGGGATGGGAGGAAAGGGCTATCCAAAGGAAGTCACCTCCAAATGCCCAAGAATACCCATCCAAAAGTATTTTATAGAAGAAGATCCTCCCATAAAGATTTTCTATAGAAAAATATGTCTCACTGTAGGATAGAATACCTCTAGAATTCTCTTATCAACATAATAGACCTATACAAAGGTCTTCTGCAGATTGAAAACATTTCCGAATATATAAGACATACACAAAGATATTTTACCTAAGGTATGATAGGGAAGGCCTATCCAAAGGCAGTTACCTGCAAAGGCCCTCTATGCATAGTAATCCACTTCAAAGGTCTTCTGTGGATAGAATACTCATCCAAAGGTATCTGTTGAAGACCTTCTATACAAGAACGACTACTCCAAGAGCTCCCTATGTACCTCAAAGGCTTTCTATGAATAGAATATATCTCAGGTGATTATCTAAAAATACAACTACTCCAAGGCCTCCATTGTTTCTATTTTTTGTCAAAAAGTTTCCTTTACGCCTTTACACACAAACACATACACTGAAAGAAAAAATATATATTTTTTAATTTCATATTAAAATATTTTTTTTTTATTTATTTTTCAAAATTTACAACAAATTTTCAATGCTGCTTGGAATCATAACAACAACCAAAATTGCAATTAAAAAAATTGCATCAAAAAATTAATCACAAAAAAAGGAGTGGAACGACTACAATCTGCGATGGAATGATTCCGAATATGGTGGCGTCAAAGATTTGCGAATAACACCAAATAAATTATGGAAACCCGATGTGCTCATGTACAACAGGTAAGTTCAAATTGTACAGAGATAAGGAAATTTTACAAAAAAAAAAATAATAATAATTATAAATAAAAATATTATATTATTTATATTATATATAAAAATATTATATTATTTATATTATATATAAAAAATAAATATTATTTATATTATATATTACAAATAAATATTATTTATATTATATATAAAAAATATATATTCTATAATTTATAACAAAAAATAATAATTTTAATAAGAAAAAATTCTCTAGGTATTAATTAAAAAAATTAAAAAAATATATTTATAACAATATTTTATTAATTAAGCATCTCTCTAAGTTAATTATAAAAAAAATAGTTTTAAGTTTTTAAAAACCAAAAATCACTATTAATAATTTTTCTGAGAAAAAAACTGAAGATTCTAAGGTTTTGAAGGAAAAAAAAATCATGGTTGAAAAAGGTAAGCCCAAAACATTGTCCAATATAATTTCTGTATAATATTTTATATAATATTGTTTAATTAAAAAAAATATTTATTTAAAAAATATTCTTAAAAAACAACTTGTAAAAAACTCGCTTAAATTACTGTTCAGTCTTAGTTTTTTTTTATTTTATTTTGTGTTGTTCTATTTTTATCTGCTGCACTGTATTGTATAGTAAAATAAAAAAAAACTGAGCAACTATAATTTTTTTAGTTATTAGAAAATAGAGAAATATTATTTATTATTTTAATAAAAATATTTGCTTTTATATTTTTTTAAATATTCTTATTTATTTGTTTTTAATTTAAATTTTTTGTACCTTAAATGTGTTATTTATAATATTTACTTTTAAAAAGTTTTTTTTTTTTGATTGATAAAAAATTGGCTCACTTCTTCTACCCTATGTATTGGTTTCAGTTTTGCTATATTTAACATTTTTATTAGGAGAGAAATATTTAAAATGTATTTTTTTTCTATATTTTCATCATTCAAAAAATATTTTTCCCATTATTTTTAAATTTTCTTAAATAAAAATAATGATTGTTTTGTTTTTTTTTTCTTTTTATATAATTTTTTTTATTATACCCTTCACCACACTGTGGTACAGGGTAGTATGTCTTTGTGCATATGTTTGTAACAGGCAAAAGGAAACGAGATAGACACATGGTTCCATTTGAGAATATGCATAGAATCACTTTCTGAATCGATTTATTCATGTCCGTCCGTCCGTCTGTCCGTCTGTCCGCCTGTTTGTCCGTTTGTCTGTTGATGTTAAATTGAAAACAAAGTACAGGTCGCATATATAATCCGATTTGGATGAAATTTTGTACAGCTTATTTATTTGGCCCAAGGACGAACCCTATTGAAATTGGGATTCAGATCTAGATATAGCTCCCATATATATTTTCGTGCGATTTTAGGTAAATGGTGCACGGAAGTCCTTCGATTTGCACGAAATTTGGCATAGCGTATTGAATTAAGGCTAGAAAAATGTGTGTTAAATTTCGTGAAAATCGGTTCAGATAGATATAGCTCCCATATGTATTTTCGTCCGATTTTATGTAAAAGGTGTACCAAAGTCCCTATATATCTTCCGATCTGCACGAAATTATATGTGGATAACCTTGGAAGATATTTCCATCAAAAGTGGCTGTAATTTAGAATTAATGATACCAAGTGGGTTATAAAATTTCCTGAGAAAAAATTAGTCCGTTTTTCATTTCAGTAGAAGTTTTAGGTGCTCTTTCGTCTTAATAAAAAGAAATGTGGCGTATGAATAGCACTCTTACGCACTGACGTCAATTATACTTCATTTTAATAAAAATTGATATTTGAGGTCCTTGGAAATGCAAAAATATCCCTATGTGGATAACTTTGTAATGCATTTCCATCAAAAGTGGCTGTAATTTAGAAGTTCTGATACCCGTGGGTTATAAAATTTCCTTAGAAAACATTAGTCCACTTAATTATTATATTCTCTATTTTACATTTAGGGTTTTAGGTAACTTTCCAAAAGTATTCACTGTAGATTATTTTTCCATGTGGGGTTCGATATGTTTATTTCAAATAACTGCAGACCAAACTGAGATCATTTTTATACCCTACACAACTATGTTGTCAGGCTATTATAGCTTAGTGCAGCCGCAAAAGTTTGTAACGCCGCGAAATATTGGTCCTAGACCCACCTTTAAGTATACCGATCGTCATATCTCGACTAGCTGAGTGGATCTAGACATGTGTGTCCGTCCGTCTGTCCGTCTGTCCATTATAATTTGTAAACACGATACAAACCACAGTTATGGACAAATCTTCACGAAATTTTCCATGTAGAATTGGTTCTGGCCAGGGAAGACCCCTATTGTTTTGGGAAAAGATCACTTAATATTTAGAGGATGAAATGGACCAAAAACTTTATTTTTGTCTGATTTCCTGGTCGCTCCAGAGGCTGCAATTATGGCTGAAACACCGCGAATTTTTGCATGGAGAAGGGGATCGGACCAAAGAATAAGCATGCCTGTTTTGATAAAGATCGGTCAATATTTAGCGGGTCAAATGGATCCTGACTTTTGTGTTAAAAAATACAAAATTTGTATTCTATGGCGTATACATTTGTCCCGTGAAGGACATATACCCGAGAAATTGATAGTATATCCAAGAGGAGTGGTTGACCTTTAAATTGATACCAATTATATGGTCGTATGCACTCAGACGTGGGAGCTACACTTAAATATTTACAGGTGCTTACGTATTCAGACATTATTTAGTAACCCAAAACCACACTAGAGGGCGGAAATATAGCGCTGATCGAATTGAAATTTTCCATGAGATTCCAGTTATGGTCAAGGACAACGCCTATAACTTTCGGTGATGACCAGATAATAATTTTGGGATGAAGTGGACCGACAACTTAACATTTTGTGTTTTTTTTGAGTCGGTCTAAAGACCACAATTGAACGCCCAACATCACAACATAACCCACGGTAAAGAGAATCTGGACAAGTACAGCCCTCGTCTACTGAATTTTAGTAAAATATGTTGACCTCTAGTCAGGTTTCAAGAGGGTGCAAATAACGCAAAGTTAGATTTTCGTGGAAGTTGTGTAGGGTATTATATGGTCGGCCCCGTCCGACTATACTGCTCCGCTCACTGGTTTAATTTGTCATTATTTATAATTTTTATATGGGGAAACATTTTTTTATTTTTAATAAAATAAATATATTTATTGCATAGCATTTTGATTAAAAAATAAATAAATAAAAATATTTTTTTATTTACAAAAATGATTAAATAAAATATATTTTTTAAATATATTTAATTTAAATAATTTATTAATAATTACTATATATTTATTTTATATTATTTTTTTTCTCTTTACAAAAATGTTAAATATAGCAGACAATTTTTATATCCTCATTTGAAATTATTAAATTCATATAAATTTATTTTTTAATATTTATTTTTTTAACTATTATTATTTTTTATTTAAAACTATTTTTTTTTAATATAAATCAATTTTGTAATATTTTTTCCTTTACTATATATATACAAAATTATTGCTTATAAAATATTTATTTGTAGAAGAAAATTAAATGCAATTTTTATTTTATAATAGGAGATAATTTTTTTTAATAATATTATTTATTAAAAAAAACATTTTTATTTTCGCTGGTTTTCGTTTTTATTTTCTTTTTTGTATTAAAAAATTCCTTTTCTTAACTCTTCTCTTTTTTTATATATATAAACCAAAAATATTTAAACAAAAACCTACTTAATTTTTCAATGTATAACCAAAAATATTTTATTTTATATATTTAAAAAAAAATAACTACTTATTTTTACAATAATCTCCAAACCCACAAAAAAAAATCACAACAACAACAAAAAAACCCACCAATAAAAAAAATTACAAAAAACAAAAAAAATCAACTATAACATTTCAATAAGAGTAGTTTACACACGCAGTGGTCAAATGATTGAAAACAAAACAAAAAATGAAGTCAAAAGTGGGAGTGTACATTGCCAATTTGCCGTTTATGTGGGCCTTACTTTGTAGACGGAATAAAATTTGTATTACAACAAAAATACAAAAAAAAAAAAAAAAAAAAAAAACAACATTTACCCAGCCCCAAAAAATCCAAACCACCACTTAGCTGCTTACTACTTAAGTTAAATGCCAAGATAAAAAAACATGCTAATTTCCCATGCTCCCTAATGTTCCCCTTTCCTCGCCCCCACCTCCAAATAGTTTAACCAGAATATTATGCAAGTTATTGTTTTCAAAAAAGTTTCTAGAAATCAACTTTTTTAACCAGCTTTCTAATCCGTTAAAGCTTTTTTATGATAACCAATTAAAATCGAACTATTATTTTTTTAATTTCTAATTTTTTCCAAATTTTTCATTTTTTTATGGTTTTGCTTGAAAATAAAAAAAATTCTCTGCTTAGCAAAACATCATATAGCAAATCGAAATAGCATCCAGAAGAAAAAAAATATATATATGAGAATTTAAACCGCTATTAATAAACAATATGCTGGTGTAATATCTCTGGTTAAACGAAACAACACTTGAATTTCTTTAGCCGCCCACCCCTATGAAAAAAGAACCGATTCCCTATATCTGTGATCAACCACCAATCAAAAAATTTACCACCCACCATTCATTCTTTGAAGAAGAAAAATCACCTCGAAAAATATAAAACTGGGCCAAATAAATTTCAAGTGTTGTTACATTTGAACAAAATCATATGTGAATGATTCTAATCCCTCCTCAATCAAAAAAAAAAAAAAAAAAAACACACAAAAAAAATTAAATAATTTATATATTTATAGTTTATAGTACATATAATAATTAATATTAAAACAAAATATTTAAATACAAAACTACCAAATCTTACCAAAACTCACCAGAAAAAAATTAAATAAAAAATATAAAAAACTTATTTAATAGCTTAACTTAAATCCCCTAACAATTAAATACAATTTAGCTCATATATAGTCTTAAAAAAAATAAATATTAAATTAGAAAACAAGTTAAATAAAATTTAGTTAAAACAAATATAAATAATATTTATATTTTTTTAATTTCACTATTTTTTTAATATATTTTTATTTTTTTAAATTATTTCGAATTATAGAGATATAGAGCTCGGATTTTATACCCTACACGCTCTTTATTAATATTTCCTTAATTTTCTTAATGGCGTATAAGTTATGTCGTTACGTATACGTCTCATAATACTAATTTGGCGAAGGAATGGTGGCAGCACTCATACGCACTGAAGCCAATAATATTTATACCCTTCACCACACTGTGGTACAGGGTATTATGTCTTTGTGCATATGTTTGTAACAGGCAAAAGGAAACGAGATAGACACATGGTTCCTTTTGAGAATATGCATAGAATCACTTTCTAAGTCGATTTATGCATGTCCGTCCGTCTGTCTGTCTGTCCATGTATTTTTGTGAGCAAAGTACAGGTCGCATTTATGATCCGAATTGGATGAAATTTGGCACAGCTCATTTGTTTGGCCCAAGGACGAACCCTATTGAAATTGGGAAAAATCGGTTCAGATTTAGATATAGCTCCCATATATATATTTAACCGATTTAATGTAAACGGTCCCTATATATCTTTCGATTTGCACGAAATTTGGTACAGCATAATGAATTAGGTCTAGAATGATGTCTGCCAAGTTTCGTGAAAATCGGTCAAGATTTAGATATAGCTCCCATATATAGTTTCGTCCGATTTCATGTAAATAGTGCTCCAAAGTCCCTATATATCTTTCGATTTGCACGAAATTTTGCATAACGTACTGAATTAAGCCTCGAGTGGTGTCTACGAAGTTTCGAGAAAATCGGTCCAGATTTAGATATAGCTATCATATATAATTTCGTCCGATTTCATGTAAATGGTGCACCAAAATCCCTATATATATATTTCGATTTGCACGAAATTCGGCATAACGTACTGAGTTGAGCCTAGAGTGATGTCTGCCAAGTTTTGAGAAAATCGGTCCAGATTTAGATATAGCTCCCAAAGTCCCTATATATCCTTCGATTTGCACGAAATTTGGCATATCGTAATGAATTACGTCTAGAATAATGTGTGTTAAGTTTACTGAAAATCGGCCCAGATGTAGATATAGCTCCCATATATAATTTTGTCCGATTTAATGTAAATGTTGCACCAAAGTCCCTATATATATTTCGATTTGCACGAAATTTGGTATTGCGTAATGAATAAAGTCTAGAATTATGTGTGTTAAGTTTCGTGAAAATCGCTTCAGATTTAGATATAGCTCCTATATATTTTTTCTTCCAAGTGTGTGTAAATTGTGCACTAAAGACCCAAAGTTTGTCTGATTTCCACACAATTGGTACAATGAACTGTAGTTACTATAATACATTTCCTTTACATTGCTTTATATAATTTTGTCCCATTGTAAGAAGCAACCCTATATCTGACCAAATGAAAACTTTAGTGTAGGTTACAGAATGACATGTTTGTGGATCCATTTTCATGTTAATGGTCCTTCAAAAATTCGACGTCTGTTATGATTCCTCTGTTGAATATACCCAAAGTGGTGAAGGGTATCATATAGTCGGCCCCGTCCGACTTTACTGCTTTCCTTACTGGTTTTTTTAATGGAAATTAAGGTCCTTGAAAAAATTTATTAATATTTCCTTAGTGGCGTATAAGTTATGCCGTTACTTATACGTCTCATAATGCTAATTTGGCGAAGGAATAGTGACAGCGCTCATACGCACTGAAGCCAATACAATGTCCTTGAAAAAATCATTTTTTAACAATCTCGAATTTGTGGAACTTCATGACTTCTTATGGCCCGTACTCTATCTGCAAATGTATCTGCTTCGTCCAAATTCCCCTAATGAATTAATTTTCTCCAGTGGCGTATAAGTTCTGTCGTTACTTACAGGGTTGCCCATATTCGACGGACCCATCTGGCAACGCCATAACTTTTGACAGAGATGTCACATCGCTTAATGACATACCGCGTTGGAAGCGCCAGTCCAAGCAGATTTTTACCATGAACCAATACACGCCACGCGAGCACTCTGAAATAGTTGAAATTTACATTCAACAGAAGAAGTCAATTGTGAAAACTCAACGGGCTTTTAAAACATTACAAAATGTGAAAAGTGCGCCTTCTAAGAACACCATTAAGCGTTTATACGAAAAATTTTCAACTGGTAAGGCTCTTTGTAATCCGAAGAGCCCATATAAAAATCGACCAAGGCGAACGGCCGAGAATATCGCTGCCGTACGTGCCAGTGTTGAGAGGTCCCCAAGAACATCCCAAAAACGCCGTTCTCAGCAGTTGGGCATGGCTCGGTCCACTTTACAACGGATTATTCGCATTGATTTGCATTTGTTCCCGTACAAAATTCAATTGACGCAAAGAATGTTGCCTACGGACAAGCCTCGTCGATTGGAATGGGCCCAAAAAGAGTCATCGAAATGGACGAAGATGACGAGCAATTTAGAAACAAAATTATCATGTCCGATGAAGCCCATTTCACATTGAATCGGAACGTAAATAAGCGAAATTGCCGTTTTTACGCCACTGAAAATCTTCAGGAGATTCAAGAAGTGCCTCTTCATGACGAAAAAGTCACAGTTTGGTGCGGCGTTAGAGCGAAAACGGTCATTGGGCCGTTTTTCTTGCAAAATGAAAATGGCCATGCTGTTACCATCAATCAGGAGCTTTATCGCGACATGATGACCAATTTTGTGATGCCAACTATTCGTCGAAAGCGTATGAGGTAGTTCTGGTTTCAACAAGACGGCGCTCCACCGCACACAAGTCGCATAACAATCGATTTTCTGAAGAATTTGTTTCCGGGCCGTTTGATGTCGAAAAGTTGGACTGGCCACCGTGTTCTCCCGATTTGACGCCGCCTGACTTCTTATTGTGGGGATATTTGAAATCAAAGGTTTACGTTAACAAGCCAAGGACCGTAGAAGAGCTCAAGGACAACATTCGTGAAGAAATAGTCGCTATTCCGACCGAAATGTTGGCAAAAAACGATGGAAAATGCAACAAAAAGGGCACAATACGTCATCAACGCCAGAGGCGTCATCAAAAATTGATGTAAACAAATCTACTTGGAACAAATTAAATGATTAACATTGCCAACCGCCAAATTTTTATTTTTTTCTTTGATTAAAAAAAAAAACATGGGTCCGTCGAATACGCACTAAAGCTAATTATATTTTATTCACACCTTGTTTGGTCCATAACAAATATTTTATGAAAATTATGCCTTGTTGAGGTCCTTGAAAAAGTATTTCTTAAAAAAAACATGTCTTGTTGTGGTTCAAACAATTTTCCAGATGTGCATCTATGATAATAGCCTTATGGCCATTAAGTTCTCTTAGTAGCGTATGAGTTATGCCATTACTTATACGTGATACTATAAAAAAGCAGGGCGTATGAATAGTGCCAGCACTCATACGCATTAAAGCTATTTATAATTTATTAATTCTTTTTCTAACAATTCAAACCTTTTTGTCAATCTTGAAACATATTATTTAACCAGTGAGCGGAGCAGTATAGTCGGACGGGGCCGATCATACGATATCCTACACAACTTCCAACGAACTCTATCTTCTGAGTTTGGGAAATATTCCGTGATAGTTACACCCTCTTGACCGACTAGAGGCCAACAAATATTACTAATATTCAGTACAGCACTTCTGATTACTTGTCCAGATTCCCTTCACCGTGGGTTGTGTTGTGCTGTGCTGTTCGGTTTTCAATTGTGGCCAATAGATCGACTCGAAAAAATAAACACAAACAATTAAGTTTTCGATCCAATTCATCCCAAAATCATTATCTGATCATCAACGGAAATTATAAGCCTTATCCTTGGCCTTGTAAAGGCCTAGGAAAATATTCTTTAAAAAATCCACGCCTTGTAAAGACCTAGAAAAATGTTCTTTAAAAAATCGACGCCTTGTTAAAGGCCTAGAAAAATATTCTTCAAAAAATCCACGCCTTGTAAAGGCCTAGAAAAATATTCTTTAAAAAATCAACACCTTTTATAGGTTTAGGAAAATTTTTTTGTAATCCGCGTAAAAAACTATTTAGGAAATTCACCCTTTTTATAATCCATGAAAAAAAAATATTTAAAAAATCTACGCCTTATATAGTCCATGAATGTATAACCCATGGTCTATGATGTGCCATTTTATGTTTCAATTGGCGTATAAGTTATGTCACCAGTGTTCATACGCCATTAGGTGGCGTATGAACACTAGCAGTACTTATACGACCGCAGGGCAATCATATATTTTATTATAGTGAAAACATTCACACCTATTCACACCTGTCGAACATCGAATTCTTTAATGGTTCATAATTATTTTATAGTTTTTGAATAGTGCCAATAATGGCACCATAGTAATGCTTCAACAAATTAAAAAAAAAATAATTCAGAATTTTTAGCGAAGAATTTAAAGGCCTAAAAAATTAAATAAATTTTAAAGTTATTCAAGGTAATTTTTCTATAACAATTTTTTTATTAATTTGCCATTTTTTTTGAAAAAAAAAATGGCAAATCATTTATGCAAAGCCACACAGCCTAATATTATTAATTTATTTTGTAATTTAATATCGCTCGTGTTTTTTCTTTAATTAGGAGACTATTTTTTATTTTAATACAAATATACAACACTATCAGTGATTAAATGAAATTGCAAATACAACAAAATGAAAAAAACACAGCACAATAAAAAAGTGAAATATTGTGTCTAATTAAAGAAATGAACATTAAGCTTCTGCCAATATGCTGTCAATTTGTTTTTCTCACATAATTACAGTTGTAGGCAAGTTATTTATTTGACCATTTGAAATGGCACAAACGTGGTTGCTAATGTAGACAAGGCATATAAATATAAAAAATATTCTTTAAAAAATCTACGCCTGGAGGTCTGTAGGTCCTATAGAAAATATTCTTTAAAAAATCTACGCCTGGAGGTCTGTAGGTCCTATAGAAAATACTCTTTAAAAAATCCACGCCTGGAGGTCTGTAGGTCCTATAGAAAATATTCTTTAAAAAATCCACGCCTGGAGGTCTGTATGTCCCATAGAAAATATTCTTTAAAAAATCCACGTCTGGAGGTCTGTACGTCCTACAGACATCATTCTAGGCTCAATTAAGTACGTTATGCCAAATTTCGTGCAAATCGAAAGATATATAGGGACTTTGGTGCACCATTTACCTAAAATCGGACGAAAATATATATGGGAGCTATATCTAAATCTGGGCCGATTTTCTCGAAACTTTGCAGACATCATTCTAGGCTCAATTAAGTACGTTATGCCAAATTTCTTGCAAATCGAAGGACATATAGATACTTTGGTGCACCATTTACATTAAATCGGACGAAACTATATATGGGAGCTATATCTAAATCTGGGCCGATTTTCTCGAAACTTTGCAGACATCATTCTAGGCTCAATTCAGTACGTTGTGCCAAATTTCGTGCAAATCGAAAGATATATAGGGACTTTGGTGCACCATTTACATGAAATCGGGCGAAACTATATATGGGAGCTATATCTAAATCTGGACCGATTTTCTCGAAACTTGGCAGACATCACTCTAGGCTTAATTTAGTACGTTGTGCCAAATTTCGTGCAAATCGAAATATATATAGGGACTTTGGGGACCATTTACATGAAATCGGACGAAACTATACATGGGAACTATATCCAACTCTGGACCTATTTTCACGAAACTTGGCAGACATCATTCTAGGCCTAAATGATTAGGCTGTACCAAATTTCGTGTACACAACTACACAACTATGTTGTTAGAGTTTGTAACGCCGCGAAATATTGGTTCTAGTATACCGATCGTCTTTTAAGTATACCGATCGTCATACCTCGACTAACTGAGTCGATCTAGACATGTGTGTCTGTCCGTCCGTCCGTCTGTCCATTATAATTTGTAAACACGATACAGGCCACAGTTATGTACCAATCTTGACGTAATTTTGCATGTAGGATGGGTTCTGGCCAATGAAGACCTCTATTGTTTTTGGTAAAGATCAGTTCATATATAGGGGATGAAATTGATCTAATACTTAAATTTTGTCGGTTTTTCTGGTCGCTCCAGAGGCCGCAATTGTGGCCCGAACATAGCGAAGTTTTACATGGAGAAGGGGATTGGGCCAAAGAATAAGCATGCCTGTTTTGATAAAGATTGGTCAATATTTAGCGGGTCAAATGAAGCCTGATTTTTGTGTGAAAAATTACAAAATTTGTATTCTATGACGTATATATTGCCCCTGATAGTATGTTCAAGAGAATTGGTTGACCTTTAAATTGATACCAATTTTATGGTCGTATGTACTCAGATGTGAGAGTTTCACTTAAATATGTACGTGTGCTTACGTACTGATATAATTTAGTAACCCATTACCACACTAGAGGGCGGAAATATTGCGCTGATTGCTTTGAAATTTTCCATGAGATTCCAGTTATGGTCAAGGACAACGCCTATAAATTTTGATGATGATCAGATAATAATTTTGGGATAAAGTCTACCGAAAAATGAATTTTTTGTATTTTTTTCGAGTCGATCTATATGCCACAATTACAAGCCGAACATAACAACACACGGTGAAGGGAATCTGGACAAGGACACCCCTCGTCTACTGAATATTAGTAAGATATGTTGACCTCTAATTATACCCTTCACCACTCTGTGGTACAGGGTATTATGTCTTTGTGCATATGTTTGTAACAGACAAAAGGAAACGAGATAGGCACGTGGTTCCTTTTGAGAATATGCATAGAATCACTTTCTGAGTCGATTTATGCATGTCCGTCCGTCCGTCCGTCCGTCCGTCTGTCCGTCTGTCCGTCCGTCTGTCCGTCTGTAGATGTTAAATTGTAAACAAAGTACAGGTCGCATTTATGATCCGATTTGAATGAAATTTGGCACAGGTCACGTATTTGGCCCAAGGACGAACCCTATTGAAATTGGGAAAAATCGGTTCAGATTTAGATATAGCTCCCATATATATATTTAACCGATTTAATGTAAACGGTCCCTATATATCTTTCGATTTGCACGAAATTTGGTACAGCCTAATCATTTAGGTCTAGAATGATGTGTGCCAAGTTTCGTGAAAATCGGTCCAGATTTAGATATAGCTCCCATATATAGTTTCGTCCGATTTCATGTAAATGGTGCACCAAAGTCGCTATATATCTTTCGATTTGCACGAAATTTGGCATAACGTACTGAATTGAACCCAGAAAGATGTCTGCCAAGTTTCGTGAAAATCGGTCCAGATTTGGATATAGCTCCCATATATAGTTTCGTCCGATTTCATGTAAATGATGCACCAAAGTCCCTATATATCTTCCGATTTGCACCAAATTTGGCATAACGTTCTGAATTGTGCCTAGAGTAATGTCTGCCCAAGTTTCGAGAAAATCGGTTCAGATTTAGATATAGCTCCCATATATAGTTTCGTCCGATTTCATGTAAATGGTGCACCAAAGTCGTTATATATCTTTCGATTTGCACGAAATTTGGCATAACGTACTGAATTGAGCCTAGAAAGATGTGTGCCAAGTTTCGAGAAAATCGGTCCAGATTTCTATATAGCTCCCATATATAGTTTCGTCCGATTTCATGTAAATGATGCACCAAAGTCGCTATATATCTTTCGATTTGCACGAAATTTGGCATAACGTACTGAATTGAGCCTAGAATGATGTCTGCCAAGTTTCGAGAAAATCGGTCCAGATTTAGATATAGCTCCCATAAATTGTTTCGTCCGATTTCATGTAAATGGTGCACCAAAGTCGCTATATATCTATCGATTTGCACGAAATTTGGCATAACGTACTGAATTGAGCCTAGAAAGATGTCTGCCAAGTTTCGAGCAAATCGGTCCAGATTAATATATAGCTCCCATGTATAGTTTCGTCCGATTTCATGTAAATGGTTCACCAAAGTCTCTATATATCTTTCGATTTGCACGAAATTTGGCATAACGTACTGAAAATCGGTCCAGATTTAGATATAGTTCCCTTTTATTATAGATTGATTATAAGTAATTGACGCACCAAGGATCCAATAGGCTGATAGGAACAAAACGTTCTGAAATTAGTGTGACCTAACCTGTGACAAGTTTGTTTGAAATCGCTTAATATTTGGATAGAGCTTCCATATATATTTTCGACCGATTTCAAGTAAATTGGGCATCAAACTCCTCATGTTAGTCAGATTGACATCATATTTTACACAACTTACAAAATTGAGCATAGAATTACGTAGTTGCGTTTTCTAGAAGTTCAGACATAGCCCAACGGATGACCCATTTATATTTGTTTGAAGTCGATTTACATACTTTATGGATAGATCTAGGTAGATTCACATTTAGATAAATATCACATATTTTATTTCATCCAATTTCATGTTAATAGTCCTGTTTAATATACCCATATTGGTGAAGGGTATCATATAGTCGGCCCCGTCCGACTTTACTACTTTCCTTACTGGTTGATTAAGAGGATGCAAATATTACGAAAATATTGCCCAAGCTCAGAATTTAGAACCATACAAATTTTGATTTTCTTGGAAATTGTGTAGGGTATCATATGGTCGGCTCCGTCTGACTATACTGCACCGCTCACTGGTTTAATAATTTTTTTTTTCATTTTAAAACAAAATATTTTTAAAGAAATTGTCGCATTGTTGTGGCATTTGAAATATATATTTTCAAAAACTTCTCGTATTGTTGTCACCCTGGTTTTGTTTCTTCGAAAAAATTAAAATTCAAGCCAATAATGCTTAATTTAAATCCAAACATGCAGTAAGTCCTAAAGAAAATATTGCGTATAAGTTATGTCGTTACTTATACGTCCTAATATAAATTTGGTGTATGAACATTCTCAGTACTCATACGCACTGTAGTCAATCATACATTGTTATTGTGTTAACCCTTTCAGTGTTTTTGTCGAATATATTCGACATTTAAAATGACTCTCTTCCTTTGCAAATTTTCGGTTATCCAATGTACCGTTACAATTGATGTCTTTGTTTTCGCTGAAAGGCAGACAAAACTGTCCGAGGGTTAAAATAAGAATTGTTTTTTTTCTAAACTCTGTGCCTTCATATGATTTTAAGTACAAAATTTTAGATTTTTATTCCTACAATTTTTTTTACAATCATTCTGTACTATTATAGGTAGTCATAAAATTATTTAGTAGGTCTTTTTAAAACCCACACCTTGTAAAGGACTACAGGGTTGCCCATATTCGACGGACACATGTTTTTTTTTTAATCAAAGAAAAAAATAAAAATTTGACGGTTGGCAATGTTAATCATTTAATTTGTTCTAAGCAGATTTGTTTACATCAATTTTTGAATATGATATCTCTCAAATGACCGCCTCTGGCGTTGATGACGTATTGTGCCCTTTTTGCTGCATTTTCCATCGTTTTTCCCAAAACTTTGGCCGGAATAGCGTCTATTTCTTCACGAATGTTGTCCTTGAGCTCTTCTACGGTCCTTGGCTTGTTAACGTAAACCTTTGACTTCAAATATCCCCACAAGAAGAAGTCAGGCGGCGTCAAATCGGGCGAACGCGGTGGCCAGTCCAAATCACCACTTTTCGACATCAATCGGCCCGGAAACAAATTCTTCTGAAAATCGATTGTTATGCGACTTGTGTGCGGTGGAGCGCCGTCTTGTTGAAACCAGAATTTCCTCATACGCTTTCGACGAATAATTGGCATCACAAAATTGGTCATCATGTCGCGATAACGCTCCTGATAGATGGTAACAGCATGGCCATTTTCATTTTGGAAGAAAAACGGTCCAATGACCGTTTTCGCACTAACGCCGCACCAAACTGTGACTTTTTCGTCATGAAGAGGCATTTCTTGAATCTCCTGAGGATTTTCAGTGGCGTAAAAACGGCAATTTTGCTTATTTACGGTCCCATTCAATGTGAAAAGGGGGCTTCATCGGACATGATCATTTTGCTCCAAAATTGCTCGTAATCTTCGGCCATTTCGATGACTCTTTGGGCCCATTCCAATCTACGAGGCATGTCCGCAGGCAACATTCTTTGCATCAATTGAATTTTGTACGGGAACAAATGCAAATAATCCGTTGTAAAGTGGACCGAGCCATGCCCAACTGCTGAGAACGGCGTTTTTGGGATGTTCTTGGGGACCTCTCGTACGGCAGCGATATTCTCGGCCGATCGCCTTGGTCGACTTTTATATGGCCTCTTTGGATTACAAAGAGCCTTACCAGTCGAAAATTTTTCGTTTAAACGCTTTATGGTGTTCTTAGAAGGCGCACTTCTCACATTTTTTAATGTTTTAAAAGCACGTTGAGTTTTCAAAATTGACTTTTTCTGTTGAATGTAAATTTCAATTATTTCAGAGCGATCGCGTGGCGTGTATTGATTCATGGTAAAAATCTGCTTGGACTGACGCCTCAAACGCGGTATGTCATTAAGCGATGTGACATCTCTGTCCAAAGGTATGGCATTGCCAGATGGGTCCGTCGAATATGGGCAACCCTGTAGAAAACTGTGCATTATAAAAAATCCACACCTTGTAAAGGCCTAGAAAAATATTCTTTAAAAAATACACGCCTTGTAAAGGCCTAGAAAAATTTTTTTTAAAAAATCCACACTTTGTAAAGGCCTAGAAAAATGTGCATTATAAAAATCCACACCTTGTAAAGGGTTAGAAAAATGTGCATTAAAAAAATCCACGCCTTGTAAAGGCCTAGAAAAAATATTTTAAAAAAATCCACACCCTGTAAAGGCCTAGAGAAATATTCTTTAAAAAATCCACACCTTATAAATGCCTAGAAAAATGTGCATTAAAAAATCCACACCTTGTAAAGGCCTAGAATAATATTCTTTAAAAAATCCACACCTTTGAAAGGCCTAGAAAAATATTCATTAAAAAATCCACACTTATTGAGAATCCCTGAAATTATATTTTCAATACTTTTTAGATAGATAGAATGTAGGGTATCAACCTTGTAATGGCCTAGAAAAATGTGCATTAAAAAAATCCATGCCTTGTAAAGGCCTAGAAAAATGTGCCTTTCAAAAATCCACACCTTGTAAAGGCCTAGAAAAATGTGCCTTTCAAAAATCCACACCTCGTAAAGGCCTAGAAAAATATTCTTTAAAAAATCTACGCCTTGTAAAAGCCTAGAAAAATTTACATTATAAAAATCCACACCTTGTAAAGGCCTAGAAAAATATTTTATAAAAACTCCAATCCCTGAGATTATATTTTCAACTAGCATATACCCGCTACTTCGTTAGCTAATGTGGGAAGTATTTAAAACCCAATACCAACCAATATTAGCACTTTTGGAACCGTTTAGTACCAATGGTATCTTATAGTACTCAACCCTAAACACAAATTCTGACTGCAAAAGAAATCTAGCTCTGTACAAAATTTGGCGTCATTTGTTACCCTTTGTACTCTTGTAAAATTTCCAAAATTTAAATATAGCTTTACCCAAATCCATGTTAAATGCCAGTTAGTAAACATTAATATAAATTGCCATACATTAACAATCATAAATTCGAATTTCCAACACTTCCACTTAATTCCATATTTCAGGATTCTATCGGTTCACCTAAATCCAATTTGTTTCAAATTTAGTGCCATGTAATACACATAGATACAAATACCCCATTCGAACACCCCAACAATAATCCTAATCACCATTTGGTACCATTTAGTACACATTAGTACGAATGTTCAAAGCTTTCTACATAGCCCAATCCTACACCCCGACAGTGATCCTAACTTCAAATTTCAAGATACTAGCTCTGTTGGAATACATTACTACAATTTTCCAAAACATTCTACATATCCCAATCCTACACCCCAAACTGTAAACCTAACTCCAAATTTCAGGATTCCAGCTGTATTGGTTCACCAAAAATTTAAATTGTACAAAATTTAGTACAAATGTGTACGAATTTTCAAAACTTCCTACATACCCCAATCCTACTCATCCACATTGATCCTAAATTCATGTTTTAGGATTCCAACTCTATCGGTTCACCCACAATTCAAATTGTACTAAATTTAGTACACTTAGTACAAAATTCTAAAACTTCCTCCATACCCCAACCCTACACCCCCACAGTGATCCCGAATCCAAGTTTCAGGATTCCAACTCTATCGGTTGACTTACAATTCAAATCCCAATCCCACACCCCTGACTCCAAATTTCATTGTTCCCGCTCTATCGTTTCAACCAAATCCAAACTGTACCGATTATGGTACGATTTAGTACTTTTCGTACACATAAGTAAAAAATTTCCAAAACTACGTTCATATCCCAAACCTACACACCGACGGTAATGATTCTTTCAATTTTCAGGATTGCATCTCGATTTGTACCTCCAAATCAAATGTGTACCAAATATAGTACCATATAGTACTTTTCGTACACATGAGTACACGCTTTCCAAACTCTCCTCATATCGATCCTAATTCTCAACCTTAATTTGCATTCCAAATTTCATGTTTTTAGCGCAATCCATTCACATGCTACGAAGTTGTACCAAATTTAGTACATTACAGTACTTTTCGGATACTTATAGTTCGAATTTCCAAAAACACTTTGGTACATCTATCCTACACATTATCAATGACCCTCAATGCAAATATCAGATTTCTAGCTCTACTGGTTCGCCAAATACAAATGATACCATATTTAGTAATTTTTAGTACTTTTCATACGGTTCTAGTACGAATTTCCAAAAACCCAGACTTATCTGTCAACTTTGGACCAATAGTGACACTCACCTAAAACTTCACGATTCTAGCTTCAGCCGTTTCGTCTGGGCGTTGATGAATCGTTAAATCAGTCAGTCAATCACTTTACTCTTTTATTAGTATAGATACTTTTTAGATAGATAGAATGTAGGGTATCAAAAGTCAGGCTGTAAATCTTTGTTAAATATTTTTTATTTATTATTGTTTTGTTGTTTTTTTGCATAGCCAGCAAATATCAATGTCGAACAGAAGTCAATTTCATTTCAGATTATTTTTTTCATTTACATTTTTTATTTACAATTATGTTACATACATATATATTTTCTCGTATTTAATATAGTTTCTGTTTGTTTTTTTTCTTATTTTGCGATTAAATTAAAATGAAATTAAATAGCAAATAATAAAAAAAAAACAAGAAAAGCAACAATAAAAATTAAAACGCACAACTATAAGAAAAATAAGAAAATATCATAAAATAAATACAAAAAAAAAACAACAACTATAACATTTTTTAACATTAAGCCTCATGAAAACATGTAATTGGGTGTGTGTGTGTGTGTGAGCAAACGTATGTGTGTAAATGTCCATATTCAAACGCACAACTATAATTATAACACACATATATACCAGCATACATATATAGTACATATATTTTACATATATACTAACATATCGTATCATAATATTATAAAAATTTACATATATACATATTTATTTAAATTTTATAAGTGTGTGCGTGTATGTATGTGTGGGTGTCTTTTACAGCTCATTTTCCAGCATTCATGTGTGTGTGCCTGTATGTTTTTTATTATATATGTATACGTATAAGCCTCATTAGCCCAATTGTATTGATATTATATGTATATGTATACAAGCACAAAATACATACATACATACACATCCGCCCATTTATATCCAAAAAAAAATTTGTTTATCAATGTATTGAATGTGTATAGAATTTCGAGTTTCCATTACATCTACCATCACACACAACAACGCCTTGATTATTAGCTTTTGGCACTTTCTGTTCAGACAAAATCCGGATAACGTTCTGGCATTCATAGCGCCACATAGTTCGATTGGCTGGCCGGCGTACAAGATGAAAAATTAAAAATTATCTACTTTTTGTTTTTAATACGCCCATAATCCAATTAAAAAATAATAATAGCGCAATAATAACAACAACACCATCATTAAATAGCAAACATAAATAGCTTAAAAATTAATTGAACGAATTATATTTGGTGCGTATTTAAAAATGGTTTTCATTTATTATTAACCTTATATATGTGTGTGTATTGGTGCTATTAAAATAAGATATAAGTCATAGATTTTTTTTTTTTTTTTTTTTTTTGGAAATGGTATTGAAAAATTGGGAAGAGAATTGAGGAAATTAGAAAGACAAAAGCAGATATTGCCATTGAAAACCACTTAGCGGAGCAGTATAATCGGACGGGGCCGACCACATGATACCCTACACAACTACCACGAAAATCAAACTTTCTGCAATTCTATATTCTGAGCCTGGACAATATTTCGAGATATTTGCACCCTTTTACCGATTATAACTTCACTTTCTAACCCTGGCATATCTTCCAATTTGTTTTTTCTTGAAGTGAATTTTTACGCCGTAAAATAAAAAAATGTCAATTTAGGTTTTGGTTGATTTGACCCTCGAAATATTGACTGATCATCATCCAAACAGCCGCTCTAAGTATTTCACCTTGTAAAATATGTGATGTTCTGCATATAATAATTGTCTCTAGAGCGACTAGAAAATCTGACAAAATTAAAGTTTTCCGTTCATTGCTTTATCGAAAACTATAGACGTCGTCCTTGACCATAATCGGTAGATTCTGTACAATTTCAAAGCTATCAGCGTGACATTTCCGTCCTCTAATGGAGTAATACTATGCACATACGTAGTCACCTTTACCTAATTACGTATAACTCCCACATCAGAGTAAATGCAACCATAAGTTTGATATCAATTTGAAGGTCAACAACTCCTCTTGGATATTCTATCAACTTCTCGGGTATATGACCTTCAGGAACAAGTATATACGCCCCAGAATAAACAAGTTGTAATTTTTCACACAAAAGTCAGGGTCCATTTGGGCCGCTAAATTTTGATCGATCTTTATTAAGACAGGCATGCTTATTCATTGGCCCGATCCGCTTCTCCATGCAAAAATTCGGGGTTTTTGGGCCATAATTGCGGCCTCTGGAGCCACCAGAAAAACCGATAAAAATTAAGAATTTGGTCCATTTCATACCATAAATATTAACCGATCTTTAACAAAAACAATTGGGCCGAACCTATACTCCATGCAAAATTTCGTGAAGATTGGCCCATAAATGTGGCCTGTATCGTTCACAATGCTATAATACCCTGACAACATAGTTGTGTAGGGTACAAAAATATTCACGCTTGTATTGATCGCGGAATTTTGTTTCATAAAAATTCCATGGAAAAATATATTTTAATTTATGTCCCATAGAGGTTTTAAGGGGACCCCCCCATTCTCGGGGTCAAAAATTTTGTTGACATAATTCGAATCTACACTAATTAAAGAATGTACCTACAAAATTTCAAATGAAAATCTCAAGAAGTCTTGAAGATATAGCCGATTTATTGTGTCAGCATCAAGTGACGGCTGAAGGGCTTCTCAAACTTTAAACGCGTTTTTCTCTAAACATTTTTTTGCGAATGGCGGGCACGATAACTCAAAAACTAATAACCCAATCGACGTTTACACGTTTCTCTTTGAGTGTGTAGCTATCGTATGAACTAGGATAAAGCCAATCGGTGAAGATCTTCCTAATTTTTTGACTTAGGTTTTGGTAAAAAATCGGCGATTTTCCAAAAATATTTTTTCAAAGGTCCACCATTTTGTTAATTTTAGAGTGAAGTCAATAATCCTAGTTCATACGAGAGCCAGACATGTACTCTTTCTAACACCGTTGGAATTTTCGGATTCCGATGTTCCAGTGAGGAGTTATCATGCCCGCTATCGAAAATAAGGACTTTTCTTTAAATACAAAAAACAACAACAAAACAACAACAAGAAAAAATTTTTGTAAATTATTTTTCTTCCTTTTTAAATCTTCAAATATATATGTGCAAAGTTACAAACCTTAACAACCATTGGTATTCATTTACCAGCCCATTTAAAATCTTAAAAATAAAAAATCGAGAATGGGGTGGGGGGTTCCCTTAAATTAATACCAATTATATTGTTGTATGTCCTCGGATGTGGGAGTTACACCTAAATATTTACAGGTATCTCCGTATTCGTATATTATTTTGTAACCCATTATCACTCTAGAGAGTGATAATGGGTTACTAAAATTTAGAAAATTTAGAACTATAGCGCTGATCGCTTTGAAATGTTCCATGAGGTTCCAGTTATGGTCAAGGACAACGCCTAAAATGTTAGGTGATGATCAAATAATAATTTTGGAATGAAGTGGGCCGAAAACTTAATTTTTTGTGTTATTATCGAGTCGATCTATAGACCACAAATGAAAGCCGAACATCACAACACAACCCACGGTGAAGGGAATCTGGACAATAGCTGTACTGAATACTCGTAATATTCGGAAAATATGTCAGTGTGAGGAAGAGGTGCTGTTTACCACTAATCGGGCAAGAGGGTGCAAATATCACGAAATATTGCCCAGGCTCGGAATATACATCCGCAGAAAATTTGAGTTCCGTGGTAGTTGTGTAGGGTATCGTATGGTCGGCCCCGTCCGACTATACTGCTCCACTCACTAGTTTTCTATTCGATTTTTAGAATATACTAGACCTTCCCAAATAAAATGTTCAACATAAGTCCAAGTCCAAAGGTAGTTTGACTCTTGCATTATTTAAAAATTTTATAGTGTGCGGGTTATATAAACTTGTTATAATGGGGAGATGGACTGACACCATAGCTAAATCGATTCAGGTAGACACGATGCTGTAATCGACCAAAGGTCTTGGATCAATATATAAGTACTTTTACAGATATATCACAGTAGTAACAGAGGTAAACATATTGTTTACAAAATTCACGCTCCAATTACTTCATAAAAAATATTTATTTAATTAACCCTAACGTCTTCCCAACTTCAATATCATTTCTCTGGGAACTCATTATTTACAAATCAACAACATAAAAAACCAACAAAACCAAAAATATTAATCAGCATAACATTAAATAATTTCAAACACCCAATAATAATAATATTTCATATCGAACATCATACATATATAATTACAAGACAAAAATATATAAAATTTTTAATCAAAAACCACATTTAAGCGCACACCAAACCAAAAGTCAGATATTACACAAATCTATCCCCAGCTCTTCAAAATTTCTTGCTTACAAATTTCCTTTTATTATTATTTTTTGTATTAATTTTCATTTAATTTCATCCCATGAGAATAATTACTAGATTTTTTAAAGAAAGCGAAATTTTTCCATTGAAATTATGTTGCTAATTAATAATAATTAACTTCATTAAATTTTTAAAATGAATACACTAATTTCAAATATTTTCAAGATTTGCCCCCAATGTCATGATAAACGTATTTTTAGAATCTATATAATTAAATTAATTACATTCTGTATTCTTGGAATATTTCAATAGAGACAATTTTCAAAATAATTCATGCTTAAATAATACAAACAATTAATGTCTTGTCCCATAGGTCGTATCAGTAACGACACAACTCATACGCCATGTGTGTCATCTTTCATTAAAATAATTAAAATGTTAAATTCAAATTTAATATAAAAAATAAAAATTTTATATAAGTTTTTAATTAAATATAAATATATTTTTTTATTTAAAAAAATCCTTGCTTCATGGACGTATCAACAGCTATCACAATCATTCGCCTTGTAAACCATATATAATTAAAAATATAAATTCCCAAATCTTAAACTAAAAATGTAATAAACAACCCACATATTTCAGAAAATTTAAATTACCAATCAATGCAAATTTCAAAGAACTTTAAAATCCCAAATAAAAATAATTTTCTTATATTAATTAAAATATAAAAAAAAATTTTTGCAATAACAAAAAAATATTTTTTTCTACAAATTTTGTTACTGCAAAAAAAAAATTTTGCTATGACAAAAAATATTTTTTTCTATAAATTTCGCTTCTTAAAAACTCCTACTTTTATTTACATGTCAACATTTTTTTATTGAAATAATTTTCAACACACCTTTCCATTTCCCACATTTCCACTGAACAAAAATAAATAAAACCCCACCCACACCTTCAGCATCTTTTTACACAATGTTACACTCTCTCTCTCTCTCCGCCCACAATTTCCTCTATATTTCTATGAAGGATAACCTCTACCACAAACAAAAAATGGGTAAGCTTAAATGTGTTGTGCTTTTTGTGAAATATTAACTAGCAAAATAATTAAAATACAATAAAACAAAAAATAATGTCAATAATCAATAAAATAAAAATGGTTAATAAAATAAATGTATGTATATGTTTTATATATGTATGTGCTTGTATTAATGTTTGGAAAAATTTATATCAAATATATGATAAAATAAAATAATAATACATTATTATTAAAAAAACACACAAAATAAATTTGGAATAAAATGGACATTTCGAATTTTGGTCTCGATTCAAAAAAAAATTTTTGCAGAACATTTATGATAGCCTATTTCAGATTTCCCTGGGAAAACTGTTTTAATAATGGACGTTTAAATAATACATCATCATAGGTGAAGTATTTTTTTATTTCAAGTTCAAAAATTTTAGTATAAAAAATATGTTTCTCTCAAAGTAGTTCTCCACAAATTTCCTTTAAAAAATCTAGAAAGATATTTTATGGCGTATGGGTTATGTCAATACTTATACGCCCTATTAAGAGAGGGTGGCGTATACATATTGTCACTACTCATACGTACAAGGGTAAATAATTCTTAATTACATTTTATATATAATAAAAAAAAACAGTCAGCGGAGCAGGGGCCGAGCCTGGGCAATCTTTTGAGATATTTGCACCATCTTGCTTGATTAGAGGTCACCAGCACCTCTTCCTTACACTGATATATTTTCCGAATACTACCAATATACAGTACAGCTCTTCTAATTACTTGTCAAGATTCCCTTGTGTTTAGATGTTCTGCTTTATAGATCGACTCGAAAAAACACAAAAAATTAAGTTTTCGGTGCACTTCATCCCAACATTAATATCTGATCATTATTCTTGACCATAACTGGAACCTCATGGAACATTTCAAAGCGATCAGCGGTATATTTCCACCCTCTAGTGTGGTTATGGTTCACTAAATAATATCTGAATACGTAAGCACCTGTAAATATTTGAGTGTAACTCCCATATCCGAGTACATACGATAATATTGATATCAATTTAAAGGTCAACCACTCCTCTTGGATATACTATCAACTTCTCGGCTCTAAGTCCTCCAGGATTAAATATATTCGCCATAGAATACAAATTTTGTCATTTTTCACACAAAAGTCAGGTTCCATTTCTTTGGTCAGGTTCCTGCACCTGGTCATCAATCCGTGCCCAATACGAATTGACCCGACTGCACCATCCAGAACGTAACTGGGCCAAAACTACTCTGGTTTGTCTGGACAGCTGACATTCTTCAGCTGCTATGGGTGGGTGGAGAGTTCCGAGGACGGCATTCACTTTGTATCCGTTCAGCGCTGCGGCTACTGCATCTGTATGAATACCATTCAGACCTGCTCGATAGGCAACTTAATCTAGAGGCTCCCTTTTGTATCGTTTGACCTCTCTCTCTAGATCCTGCAGATCATTCCTAACACGCCTGGGTGGGGGAGTCCTATCCACCATATGATGGTTGGGATGATTGTCCCTGAAACACCCGAGCAGGTACTGCAACGAAAGCATATTTCTATGCTGTCATAAGGGAAGGATCTTCGTCTCCTCATGAAAATGGTCCACCGGTGTCATGCGGAGGCACCCTGTCGCAGGTCTCAGGGCGGCATTCCGACAGGTCTGAATACTTCTCCACTGCCTAGCACTAGTATTGCAGACCACAGTGGTACCGCATAGCTAGCCACAGACTGAACTATCGCTTTGTAAGAGGTCAACAAGGTTTCCTTATCTGCGCCCCAAGTGCTGCCGGCAAGCGACTTGAGGACCTTGTTTCTACTTTTTAACTTATCGCATATATCTGTGGTTTGCGCTGACGATTTGAACATGCTGTCGAATGTGACCCCGAGTTAGTGGTCGGAATTGTATGCCCCTCGACCTGCACATTCAACGGCATTCTCATCTCCGCAGTCCATGTGGTGAATAGTGTGTCTGACGACTTCCAGGCGGATATTTTCATATTCGTCGCTTTGAAGAACGCTGCTAAATCGATGAGATAGACGTTCAACCTCACAAATATGTCCTCAACAATGGAACCCGACGCCATAATCGTACAATCATCTGCATATGTAACGATTTCTATGCCGTCCGGAGGGCGTGGAATACCGAAAATGTAGATGTTAAACAGTTCCGGAGAAATCACTCCACCTTGGAGATCTCCCTGCTTAACTCTACGGGGTTTGGGTTTCTTGTTCCGGAACTCCACGTACGACTGGCACATATAGTTGATTATCCAACGTTTCAAATTCGGCCGGAGGGAAGTGCTCTCAATGTCCTCAAACAGCGTGGCAAATAGCGTGACAGTATCAAAGGCCTTTGATAAGTCAAGCGCTACCAACACCTATCGCACGGCCGGTTCTGGTTAAGTCCTCTACTTATATATTTGGAAATGGCGTGCAACGCTGTAGTTGTACTGTGCTGCTTGCGGAATGCATGTTGATGATCCACAACTAGATAGCTTTCTCTAATGCTGGGGAGGTGTAAAGCCTCAAAGGTCTTCGCTATTGGCCTGTATGATTCAACTTTGCTGGTGGCATCCTTGCCCGGCTTCAGTAGCGGAACCACCCTGCCCATTGTCCAGGCTTCGGGTACGACGTGGGTGGCTATCGACAAGTTGAGGACGTTGGTCTAGTACTCGACTCCTGGCTCGTCCAGCTGCTTCAGCATACACATAGATATTCCATCAGCGCCCAACGCTTCGCGTTACGGATATTAAAAAATAGTAGTACATAGTAGGCCATTACAAAATTATTTAAAAAATCAGCCTTATAGTAGGCACTAAAAATATTTTTTTTAAATCTCCGACTTATGGTAGACCCTAACATATGTTCTCTTAAAAGCCCACCCTACAATTAGACCTTGAAAAAATATTCTTTAAAAAATCCACATTTATTACAGACCCACATGAAACATGTAAATGATTAATTCATGAAGATGGGACTTAAAATTCGAATCCATTTTATTCCATATCAGTTAAAAAATAAATTATTTCATATTTTCTTGTAAATGTCCAGTGAATAAATAAATAAAACTGTCCTTTGTCTAAAAATCAATATTATTAATATTAAGTCCATGTCTAAAAATAGAATATTAAATAAATGTTCAATATATGCTATATTAAAAAGAAGAAAAAAAAAACAATAATGTTTGCTGATTTTAATTTTTTTGTTTTTGTGCAAGACAGACAAATTTGATGATAAATTAATTTTTTTATAACAAAAAGGGTAAGATAAATAATATAGAAAAAAATATATTTAAAAAATAAAATATTTATTATTATGAAGTATTTTTTTATTAAGAAATATTTATTATTATAAAATTATATTAAGGTAGATTAATTATAATGTTATTAATTTTAAGGATATAGTTTTTAAGTCCTTTGAATACAAAATAATGCTTTCAATTGTTTAAGATAAGCTTACAAGAATATAATTAATTATAAAAATAATCTATTAACGATTTCTGCCACAAGAATATCCCATCTTTGGGATTTTGCTCATGGGAGCGTATAAGTGTTGACATGAAGTATACAACGCCATGTACCAATAAGTATTCAGTGGGCAATAAATATTTGTCATTTAAAATTAAGAACTACAAATAATAAAATTTTTATTTTTTAAAATTAACATTTCTATATTAAAACTATTGAGCGGAGAAGTATAGTCGGACGGGGCCAACCATACGATACCCTACACAACTACCACGGAACTCTAACTTTCTGCGGAAGTTTTTTGCGAGCCTGGGCTATATGTCGTGATATTTGCAACCGCCTGCCCGATTAGAGGTCAACAGCACCTCTTCCTTACACTGATATATATATTCTGAATATTATTAATATTCTGTACCGCCCCTCTTATTACTTGTCCAGATTCCCTTCACTGCGAGTTGGGTTGTGATGTTCGGCTTATAATTGTAGCCCAACTAGACCAACTAGAGGCCGACAATTATTACTAATGTACAGTACAGCCCTTTTACTTGGCCAGTTTCCCTTTCCTTGTGTTTTGATCTTCTTATTCCCATTGAAGCCTATAGATCGACTTGAAAAAGCTCAAAAAAAATTAAGTTTTCGGTCCGCCACATCCCAAAATTATTATCTGATCATCATCGAAAATTATAAGCGTTGTCCTTGACTATAACTGGAACCTCATGGAAAATTTCAAAGCGATCAGCGCTATATTTCCGCCCGCTAGTGTGGCATTGGGTTACTAAATAATATCTGAATACCTAAGCACCTGTAAATATTTAAGTGTAACTCCCACATCCGGGTACATACGACAATATAATTGGTATCAATTTAAAGGTCAACCACTACTCTTGAATATACAATCAACTTTTCGGGACTATGTCCATCAGGAGTAAATATATACGGTATAGAATACAAATTTTGTAATTTTTCACACAAAAGTCAAATCAGACATGCCTATTCTTTAGCCCCCCTTCTCCATACAAAAAATCACGATTTTTGGGCCATAATTGCGGCCTCGGGAGCGACCAGAAAAACCGAAAAAAATTTAGTATTTGGTCCACTTCATTTCCTAAATATTAACCGGTCTTACCAAAAACAATAGGGGTCTTCATTGGCCAGAACCCATCCTACATGCAAAATTTCGGAAAAATTGGTCCATAACTGTGACCTGTATCGTGTTTACAAATTATAATGGACAGGCGGACGGACGGACGCACACACATGTCTAGATCGACTCAGCTAGTCGAGATATGACGATTGGTATACTTAACGGTGGGTCTATGACCAATATTTCGCGGCGTTACAAACTCTTGGGGCTGCACACACACACAGCTATAATACCCTGACAACATAGTTGTGTAGGGTATAATAATTTTCAATTTTCATACCCTCCACCATATTATGGACGGTATATTAATTGTGTCATTCCGTTTGTAACACATCGAAATATTCATTTCCGATTCTATAAAGTATATATATTCTTGATCAGGGTAAAATTCTAAGACGATCTAGCCATGTCCGTCCGTCGGTCGTCATCACGTTATCTTCTGAAGGAATTGAGATAGGGTGCTGAAATGTTGCATAGATTTGTCTTTTGTCTGCAGACAGGTCAAGTTCGAAGATGGGATATATCGGTACACGTTTAGGCATAGCTCCCATATAACGGGTCCCCCCCCAAGTTTTCGGTATTTTGCGGTTCTTGAGCGCATTTTTGATCCGAATTCGCTGAAATTTGGTACTTTGGGTTCCTATTGGGTACTAAATGTCTCCACAAAAAATTATACATATAGGTCCACATTTTCTGGTAGCCCTCATATAACGGTACCTCCTAATTTTCAGTATTTTGGGGGGTTTTGATCGTATTTTTTCACCAAATTGGCTGTAATTTAGTATTTTGAGTTCTTAATAGGTACCAAATCTCTCCACGAAAAATTATGAATATAGGTCCATTTTTCGGATAGCCCCCATATAACGGTACCCCCCAATTTTAGGTATTTTGCGGTTCTTCAGCGCGTTTTTATCCGAATTCGCTGACATTTGGTACTTTGGGTTCCTATTGGGTACCAAATATCTCTACTAAAAGTTGTAAATATCGGGCCACTTTTTCTGGTAGCCCCATATAAGGGCACTCCCAATTTTCGGTATTTTGAGGTTCTTGAGCGCGCTTTTTAACGGAATTCGCTGCAATTTGGTACATTGGGTTCATATTGGGTACCAAATATCTCTACTAAAAATTATAAATATCGGTCCACTTTTCATTTCAAGTATATTTCATTTCAGTATACCTGTGGTGGAGGGTATCCACGCGTTTTCACTTCTTAATATTTAGCGTGAAGGAAGGTATTGTGATGCCAAAATGTTTGCTTAGAAATAGAGCTATGTATATAAGTCCTTAATTTTACATAGAACCTCAAATAATTACAACTCCAACTGTAAGGTATTTCCTATGTGATGTAATAGCCTCTAGAAACCTACACATAGAAATGTTTTTTTTTTTCGACAATGACAATATTCATATTAAACCAGCAGCTTCCACCCCACCGCCGAAATAAAATCATGGTTATGTCGGTGATGGCCTCATATCGAAAAAATCGGTCCACAGTTTGGGGTTTTCCGATTTTAGGACAAATCTCCATTAAAAATTGCTGAAATTTTTATTTGGTATAAATTATTGTTTACAACAATAATTATTGGTATAGGTATATGTGTTGGTATGTTCCCCATATTTTAATTTCAAGTAACCATCAGTATACCTATGGTGGAGGGTATCCAAAGTTCGGCCCGGCCAAACTTAACGCCTTTTTCACTTGTTTTATTTAAAACCTAAATCATTTCTAGCAACATCCATTTATTTCTGTCATTATGAGTAACCATAGAAAATGTTTCAAAAAAATGTTTTTTGTCTCTTCAACAACAACAACAACAAAAACTATCTCATTTATTTCCACATATCATGAAAAATTATCCTAATTCCTAAATCAAGTGTTCATGTTATAAAAATTGGACATAACAATCTATTTAGACACAAACACATACATCTGTTGTTTTTAATGTTGCTTTTGAAGCAGCAAAAAAAAAAAATACAATACAACAATAGGGAACAACAACAATATCACATACAATTTTTTTTTACATTTATCTACGTTTTTTGTTCTCCTTTTTTTTTGATTCACATGTTTTCTATGCGTGTTCTCCAATGCGTAGCATAAACTATGGCGTATCCCTGGCAACAAATGCCAGGCAGCCAGCCAGGTATCAGGACAACAAAAAACTGAAAAAAAAAACAAAAATATAATTAGCCACAAATGTTGTTAGTTTTTTTGAAGTTTTTCAGTTGTTGCTATTGTTTTTATTGTACTCTAGTTGATGGCATTTACAGTAAAATGCACTCAGGTGTACATTAATGTAATTAAGGGGGAGGATATAAAAAACATCGTTTTAATTCAAAACAAAAAAACCACACAAGGACTATCAAAAAAATTAAAAAAAAAATTATTTAAAAAATCCACGCCTTATATAGGCTAAGGTGTGAGAAAAAATTATTTAAAAAATCCACGGCTTATATAGGTTACGGAAAAAATTATTTAAAAAATCCACGCCTTATATAGGCCACAGAAAAAAATTGTTTAAAAAATCCACGCCTTATATAAGCCACAGAAAAAAATTATTTAAAAAATCCACGCCTTATATAGGTTACGGAAAAAATTATTTAAAAAATCCACGCCTTATATAGGCCACGAAACAAAATTATTTAAAAAATCCACGCCTTATATAGGCCACGGAAAAAAATTATTTAAAAAATCCACGCCTTATATAGGCCACGGAAAAAAATTATTTAAAAAATCCACGCCTTATATAGGCCACAGAAAAAAATTGTTTAAAAAATCCACGCCTTATATAAGCCACAGAAAAAAATTATTTAAAAAATCCACGCCTTATATAGGCCATGAAAATAATTTTTTTAAAAATCCCCGCTTATTCTATTAATGTTGCCTACTTTCAGGCGTAATCCAATGAAATTATAAATGTGTGCTGCATACTTTTAGGATTTCCTTAACGATCATTGGTTTCCTTTTCGAAGCCTGTTAATCCCAATTTTTTTTTTATCAATGAATCCTCTCCAATAGTAGTTAACGTCCACTTAAGTTCAGGAAAAATGTCATCATTAAGTACTTGAACGTATTCCGAACAAATGTGTCCGGTATTTAGTTGCAAATCTCGGCGTGCAATTCATATGTAATGACCTAATAGAAAATCCTGCATTTGTGTGGCAGCTTAAATTATAAGTAGTCTGATTAATATGTAAGTAAGTGCACCTTGGGGGGTTATAAGGAATAAGCGAACGAAGTGTGCGACCGAGCGGAAACAAATGTAGAAACAATTTGCAAAAATGTGTAACAGTTGTTCTGTGTTACAACTTCAACCCGCAGCTTGGAGGAATTTAGATAAGTTTGTGTGTTTTTGCTTTTGGATTTTTTTTTCTAATTTTTTTTTTTGTGTTTTGCTCTGCAACAAGAAACTGTTGCTACTTTGTTGCAAACTTGTTTGTAAAGCTGTTGTTCGAGTTTTTTTTTTTTGTGATGGTTCCAGGACCATAAGGTTAAATAACTTCACACACACATTCACTCGCACACTCACATGACAAACATTCCACATAGAAATAGAAACAAACACAAAAAAAATAGTTTCTGTGGTATCCAGAGATCATTTTAAGGACCTCACAGAAGTTTTCCTTTCTTGATGAGCCAAGGCAGGAGAGCAAAAAAACCTTAATGGTTTTTATGCACCACACAAATGTTTAGTGCAACACCCATAAACTTTTTTTCCTCTCTGGCCATCCACAAGAAATGTCACAAATAAGCTTTTAAGCATTCTTCGTATGTCATTTTGAAACAAACATAAAAAGAAAAACTCTTTTTGCCTCAACATTTTCAAGAGGGGCCAACACAATCAGCCGCCTCGCCGTAAATGAAAAAAAGGTTTTTAAAAAATGTAGCATTTTTTATAATCACTTTAAGTCCAAAGTACCCTCAAGATTTATGAAAGAAGTTTGAATAGTAAGTTTTTTAAAAATCCTTTACAAATAAGGCATAAATCATAACAATGACAATACAGGTGCATACTTTTAGGCGACAATCGTAGTGAATAAGTGAAACAGCTGATTAATCTCAAGTACGATATTAGAGGATTTTTATAAAGTATTTCTAAGGGAGTCACGAAATGCTTTATAAAAATTAAGAGTCCAGATAGGCCCCCGAAAAATATTCTTTAAAAAATCCACGCCTTATTCTAGGCCCTCGAAAAATATTCTTTAAAAAATCCACGCCTTATTCTAGGCCCTCGAAAAATATTCTTTAAAAAATCCACGCCTTATTCTAGGCCCTCGAAAAATATTCTTTAAAAAATCCACGCCTTATTCTAGGCCCTCGAAAAATATTCTTTAAAAAATCCACGCCTTATTCTAGGCCCTCGAAAAATATTCTTTAAAAAATCCACGCCTTATTCTAGGCCCTCGAAAAATATTCTTTAAAAAATCCACGCCTTATTCTAGGCCCTCGAAAAATATTCTTTAAAAAATCCACGCCTTATTCTAGGCCCTCGAAAAATATTCTTTAAAAAATCCACGCCTTATTCTAGGCCCTCGAAAAATATTCTTTAAAAAATCCACGCCTTATTCTAGGCCCTCGAAAAATATTCTTTAAAAAATCCACGCCTTATTCTAGGCCCTCGAAAAATATTCTTTAAAAAATCCACGCCTTATTGAGGGCCTTTGAAAATATTCTTTAAAAAATCCACGCCTTATTGAGGGCCTTTGAAAATATTCTTTAAAAAATCCACGCCTTATTGAGGGCCTTTGAAAATATTCTTTAAAAAATCCACGCCTTATTGAGGGCCTTTGAAAATATTCTTTAAAAAATCCACGCCTTATTGAGGGCCTTTGAAAATATTCTTTAAAAAATCCACGCCTTATTCTAGGCCCTCGAAAAATATTCTTTAAAAAATCCACGCCTTATTCTAGGCCCTCGAAAAATATTCTTTAAAAAATCCACGCCTTATTCTAGGCCCTCGAAAAATATTCTTAAAAAATCCACGCTTTTTTCTAGGCCCTCGAAAAATATTCTTTAAAAAATCCACGCCTTATTCTAGGCCCTCGAAAAATATTCTTTAAAAAATCCACGCCCTATTCTAGGCCCTTGAAAAATATTCTTTAAAAAATCCACGCCTAATTCTAGGCCCTTGAAGAATATTCTTTAAAAAATCCACGCCTTAGGTCTGCCAATCGATGACAAAATATTCTTTAAAAAATCCACGCCTTATTCTGGCCCTTAAAAATATTGTTTAAAAAATCCACGCCTTATTCTAGGCCCTCGAAAAATATTCTTTAAAAAATCCACGCCTTATTCTAGGCCCTCGAAAAATATTCTTTAAAGAATCCACGCCTAATAGTAGGTATTAAAAAATATTTTTTAAAAAATCCACGCCTAATAGTAGGCCTTAAAAAATATTCTTTATAAAATCTACATCTAATAGTAGGTCTTAAACAATAATCTTTAAAAAATCCACGCCTAATGATAGGCAATAAAAATATGTTTTAAAAAATCTTCGCCTTATATTGGGCCTTGAAAATTTTTCATTAAAATATTTAATTTTTAGTCTTCATGTTTTCGAAGGGGGAGAAACCACCACATTTTCTATTGCATACTTTTTGGGGTTAGCTTTCGTTCTTTGTCTTTAAATGAAAGGCATAAGAAAAGCCATAAGGCTCAACAAATGGAAAACAGTTTTCCACAAATACACAAAAAAAAACTCATCTGAGTTGAAACAAAAACCATCATGTTTATTCTTGCTACAAATGTTGCCTTTCTATTCTCTTGTTTTCTGGTTTTTATTAAAAAGAAGCTTTTAGATTAATTGCTGGTAATGGTGAACGGAACGCCTACACACACCCACACAAGCGCATTAAACTTCAAACTATCAGAATGATAGAATAGAAAGAAAAATTATTTCGGAAAAAAACAACAACAACTGAATACAGAGTTCCATTCATTTTCAAGAATAATGCCACCTCATTGTTGGAGTATAATGAAATTGAAATGAAATTACTATGACACGATCTGTGACATATCTATTGTTTACAAATGGCCTTGACAGATATAAATCAGGATGGGGAAATTTTCAATATAGATTTAACACACTTCTTTCTAGACCTAATTCACTACGCTGTTCCAAATTTCGTGGAAATCGAGAGATATATAGGGACTTTGGTGCACTATTTACATTAAATCGGGAGCTATATCTAAATCTGAGCCCATCTATATATGGGAGCTATATCTAAATCTGAGCCGATTTTGAGGAAACTTAAATTTGTAACTTAACTTAACTTAACATTGTATAGATCCTTGGGAGCCTTGAAAAAATATTTTAAATAAATCCGCGCCTTGTATAGATCCTTGGGAGCCTTGAAAAAATTTGTTTAATAAATCCAGGCCTTGTATAGATCCTTGGGAGCCTTGAAAAAATTTGTTTAATAATTCCTTCCATAATATAGATCCTTGGGAGCCTTGAAAAAATATTTTAAATAAATCCACGCCTTGTATAGATCCTTGGGATCCTTGAAAAAATATTTTAAATAAATCCACGCCTTGTATAGATCCTTGGGATCCTTGAAAAAATTTGTTTAATAAATACACGCCTTGTATAGATCCTTGGGATCCTTGAAAAAATTTGTTTAATAAATCCACGCCTTGTATAGATCCTTGGGATCCTTGAAAAAATATTTTAAATAAATCCACGCCTTGTATAGATCCTTGGGATCCTTGAAAAAATTTGTTTAATAAATCCACGCCTTGTATAGATCCTTGGGATCCTTGAAAAAATTTGTTTAATAAATCCACGCCTTGTATAGATCCTTGGGATCCTTGAAAAAATATTTTAAATAAATCCACGCCTTGTATAGATCCTTGGGATCCTTGAACAAATATTTTAAATAAATCCACGCCTTGTATAGATCCTTGGGAGCCTTGAAGAAATATTTTAAATAAATCCACGCCTTGTATAGATCCTTGGGAGCCTTGAAAAAATATTTTAAATAAATCCACGCCTTGTATAGATCCTTGGGAGCCTTGAAAAAATATTTTAAATAAATCCACGCCTTGTATAGATCCTTGGGAGTCTTGAAAAAAAATTGTTTAATAAATCCATCCATAATATAGATCCTTGGGAGCCTTGAAAAAAATTTGTTTAATATATATTTTTTCGTCCGGACGAAAATATATAGGGGAGCTATATCTAAATGTGAACCGATTTTTCCCAATTTCAATAGGGTGACCTATGTCAAATTTCATGCAAATCGGATCATGACTGCGACCTGTACTTTGTTCACAAAAATGCATGGACGGACGGACGGACATGCGTAAATCGGCTCAGAAAGTGATTCTATGCATATTCTCAAAAGGAACCATGTATCTATCTCGTTTCCTTTTGCCTGTTACAAACATATGCACAAAGACATAATACCCTGTACCACAGTGTGGTGAAGGGTATAAAAATAAAGAAGGAACAACATTTTAAGGCCTAATTTAAGTCGTGAATTTTTTAAAAATTATTTTTGGGGCCTACATTAAGGCGTGGATTTTTTAAAAATTATTTTTAGGGCCTACATTAAGGCGACCTCTGTAAGGCGTCGATTTTTTCAAAATTATGTTTAGGGCCTACATTAAGGCGACCTCTATAAGGCGTGGATTTAAAAAAAATATTTTTAAGGCCTACATTAAGGCGACCTCTATAAGGCGTGGATTTTTTACAAATTATTTTTAGAGCCTACATTAAGGCGACCTCTATAAGGCGTGGATTTTTTTAAAATTATGTTTAGGGCCTACATTATGGCGACCTCTATAAGGCGGGGATTTTTTTAAAAATTATTTTTTGGGCCTATATGAAGGCGACCTCTATAAGGCGTGGATTTTTTAAAAACTATTTTTAGGGCCTTCATTAAGGCGACCTCTATAAGGCGTGGATTTTTTAAAAACTATTTTTAGGGCCTTCATTAAGGCGACCTCTATAAGGCGTGGATTTTTTAAAAACTATTTTTAGGGCCTTCATTAAGGCGACCTCTAAAAGGCGTGGATTTTTTAAAAACTATTTTTAGGGCCTTCATTAAGGCGACCTCTATAAGGCGTGGATTTTTTAAAAACTATTTTTAGGGCCTTCATTAAGGCGACCTCTATAAGGCGTGGATTTTTTAAAAACTATTTTTAGGGCCTTCATTAAGGCGACCTCTATAAGGCGTGGATTTTTTAAAAACTATTTTTAAGGCCTTCATTAAGGCGACCTCTATAAGGCGTGGATTTTTTAAAAACTATTTTTAGGGCCTTCATTAAGGCGACCTCTATAAGGCGTGGATTTTTTAAAAACTATTTTTAGGGCCTTCATTAAGGCGACCTCTATAAGGCGTGGATTTTTTAAAAACTATTTTTAGGGCCTTCATTAAGGCGACCTCTATAAGGCGTGGATTTTTTAAAAACTATTTTTAGGGCCTTCATTAAGGCGACCTCTATAAGGCGTGGATTTTTTAAAAACTATTTTTAGGGCCTTCATTAAGGCGACCTCTATAAGGCGTGGATTTTTTAAAAACTATTTTTAGGGCCTTCATTAAGGCGACCTCTATAAGGCGTGGATTTTTTAAAAACTATTTTTAGGGCCTTCATTAAGGCGACCTCTATAAGGCGTGGATTTTTTAAAAACTATTTTTAGGGCCTTCATTAAGGCGACCTCTATAAGGCGTGGATTTTTTAAAAACTATTTTTAGGGCCTTCATTAAGGCGACCTCTATAAGGCGTGGATTTTTTAAAAACTATTTTTAGGGCCTTCATTAAGGCGACCTCTATAAGGCGTGGATTTTTTAAAAACTATTTTTAGGGCCTTCATTAAGGCGACCTCTATAAGGCGTGGATTTTTTAAAAACTATTTTTAGGGCCTTCATTAAGGCGACCTCTATAAGGCGTGGATTTTTTAAAAACTATTTTTAGGGCCTTCATTAAGGCGACCTCTATAAGGCGTGGATTTTTTAAAAACTATTTTTAGGGCCTTCATTAAGGCGACCTCTATAAGGCGTGGATTTTTTAAAAACTATTTTTAGGGCCTTCATTAAGGCGACCTCTATAAGGCGTGGATTTTTTAAAAACTATTTTTAGGGCCTTCATTAAGGCGACCTCTATAAGGCGTGGATTTTTTAAAAACTATTTTTAGGGCCTTCATTAAGGCGACCTCTATAAGGCGTGGATTTTTTAAAAACTATTTTTAGGGCCTTCATTAAGGCGACCTCTATAAGGCGTGGATTTTTTAAATAATTTTTTTCGAGTTCTATATAAGCCGTGGATTTTTAAAATAATTTTTTTCGAGTTCTATATAAGGCGTAGATTTTTTAAATAATTTTTTTCGAGTTCTATATAAGGCGTAGATTTTTTAAATAATTTTTTTCCGTGGGCCATATAAGGCGTAGATTTTTTATCCGTGGCCTATATAAGGCGTAGATTTTATAAATAACTTTTTCCCGTGGCCTATATAAGGCGTAGATTTTTTAAATAATTTTTTTCCGTGGCCTATATAAGGCGTAGATTTTTTAAATAATTTTTTTCCGTGGCCTATATAAGGCGTAGATTTTTTAAATAATTTTTTTTCGAGTTCTATATAAGGCGTGGATTTTTTAAATAATTTCTTTCGGGTTCTATATAAGGCATGGATTTTTTAAATATTTCTTTTTCGAGTTCTATATAAGGCGTGGATTTTTTAAATATTTTTTTTTTCGAGTTCTATAAATAATTTTTTTTCGGGTTCTATATAAGGCGTGGATTGTTTAAATAATTTTTTTCGGGTTCTATATAAGGCGTGGATTTTTTTAAATAATTCTTTTTGGAGGTCTATATAAGGCGTGGATTTTTTAAATATTTTTTTCGAGTTCTATATAAGGCGTGGATTTTTTAAATAATTTTTTTCGGGTTCTATAAATAATTTTTTTCGATTTCTATATAAGGCGTGGATTTTTTAAATAATTTTTTTTCGGGTTCTATATAAGGCGTGGATTGTTTAAATAATTTTTTTCGGGTTCTATATAAGGCGTGGATTTTTTATATATTTTTTTCGGGTTCTATATAAGGCGTGGATTTTTTAAATAATTTTTTTTCAAGTTCTGTATAAGGCGTGGATTTTTTAAATAATTTTTTTCGGGTTCTATATAAGGCGTGGATTTTTTAAATAATTTTTTTCGGGTTCTATATAAGGCGTGGATTTTTTAAATATTTTTTTTTCAAGTTCTGTATAAGGCGTGGAAAATATATCCATTTATTCTTTAGTTATATTTATTTTGTAGCATATCTTAAGGCTGCAAAAAAATGAAATTGAAGAACAGCTGTTATATTTTTCTTTCCCTTCGAAGTTCTTTGTTGGCTGTCACTTGTGTGTGTATTTTGTAATTAGCTTAATGGATGGTGGATTTTGTAGATTAATTTCAAAACAAATGCCAGCAGTAATGCTTTAAACAAAAATTAAAGATAAATGGCAGGACAGGGAGACCCAAAGACATTATTCTTCATTAAAAAAAAAATAATCTTTGGTCTTAGTAAATTATGAATTTTATTTTAGTGGATTTAAAAGGATATTATTTTGTATAATTTTCATAATTTGAGTAATGTGTGATGCATACTTTTAGGCAAAAAAAAAATCTAAAATTTAATTGTATACAAAATCATTGAACGCATTTAATCTATGGTGACCATACAATCAACACCAATCATTATTATTAAAGGTGACCACAAAACCATAAATCATTAAATATTTTCGTCTCAACCCCTCAAACATCCTCCTCACAGCCGCCTGCCTTCAGCCATTGCTTCACCAACATGCACTTAAGTGCCCTGCAATTTGCCAAAAAGAAAACCAATCTGTAACCTCGTTACACACAACAAAATAAAAATTGAAATAAATGCCAATTAATTAAAAACCTCAACAGCAATAATACAACTACAACAACTAACTACAGCAACAATAAAATGTAAAACCTTTCTCGCAGCAAAACAACATCAAAAGGACCTTTATGTGAGACCAAACTTTCACCAAGAGAGCTCAACAACCCATACTTAAAACCATACAAACAATTCACATAAATAATTATGTTAATATGGATTTATATGTTATCGATGAAATAATGGAAAAACATACATATGTTATTTAAAAACAGAATACATACACATATACAAAGAAAAAAAAATCAGGCAAAAATAATAACAATAACCAAACATATGTGGGTCGAAAAAAGAAGGAAATAAATTTATGTCGTGTAAATGGTGTGGAACAAAAGGAAATATTTTTTTTTTAAATTTATTACGGTGTGGGTTTTAAAGGAGGGGTATATTGTGGAAAGGGCGTAGGAAGGCAATAACTACGATTTTTACAAATAATGCATTAAGGATCCAATATATGGACCTTTACAAGGAGCGGATTTTTTTTAAAAATATTTTTAAGGAACCATTACAAGGTGTGGATTTTTATAGCCTACACAACTATGTTATCAGGGTATTATAGCTTTGTGCAGCCTCAAGAGTTTGTAACGCCGCGAAATATTGGTCCTAGACCCATCTTTAAGTATACCGATCGTCATATCTCGACTAGCTGAGTCGATCTAGACATGTGTGTCATTCCATCCGTCGTCCGTTATAATTTGTAAACACGACACAGGCCACAGTTATTGACCAATCTTCACGAAATTTTGCACATAGGATGGGTTCTATCTAATGAAGACCCATATTGATAGGTTAATATTAAGGGGATGAAATGGCCCAAATACTAAAATTTTGACGGTTTTTCTGGTTGCTCCAGAGGCCGCAATTATTGCCCGAACATCGTGAAATTTTACATGGATAAGGTAATCGGGCCAAAGAATAAGCATGGCTGTTTTGGTAAAGATCGGTCAATATTTAGAGGGTCAAATGACCCTGACTTTTGTGTGAAAAATTACAAAATTTGTTTTCTTTGGCGTATATATTTGCACCTGAAGGACATATACCCGAGAAGTTGATAGTATATCCAAGAAGAATGCTAAAAATTAAATGGTCGTATGTACTCAGATATGGGAGTTACACGTAAATATTTATAGGTCCTTACGTATTCAGATATTATTTAGTAACACATTACAATACTACAGGGCGGAAAAATAGCGCTGATCGCTTTCAGGTTCCATGAGGTTCCAGTTATTGTCAAGGACAACGCCTATAATTTTCGGCGATGATCAGATAATAATTTTGGTATGAAGTGGAACAAAAACTTATTATTTTGTGTTTTTTTTTTCGAATCGATCTATTGGCCACTGTTATAAGCCGAACATCACAACGCAACCCACGGTGAAGCGAATATGAACATGTAATTAGAAGGACTGTACTGAATATTAGTAATATTCGCCAGTGTAAGGAAGAGGTGCAGTTGACCTCTAATCGGGCAAGAGAGTGCAACTATCTAGATATATTGCCCAGGCTCGGAATAAAAATCCGCAGAATGTTAGAGTTTCCTGGTAGTTTCTGTAGGGTATCGTATGGTCGGCACCGTCCGACTATACTGCTCCGCTTGCTGTGTTCTATTTTTATACCCTCCACCATAGTATGGAGGGTATATTAATTTTGTTTTTCCGTTTGTAACTCATCGAAATAATCATTTCCGACCCTATAAAATATATATATTCTTGATCAGCGTAAAATTCTATGACGATATGGCCATGTCCGCATGTCTGTCTATTGTAATCACTCTAGCGTCTAAACGAATTGAGTTATATCGCCAAAATTTTGCATAGAGTCGTCGTTTGCCTGCAGGCAGGTTAAGTTCGAAGATGGGCTTCATCGGTCCACATTTAGGCCTAGCTCCCATATAAGGGTATCCCCATATTTTCGGTATTTTGGGGTTCTTGAGCGTGTTTTTCAACCGAATTCGCTGAACGGTAACTCTTAATTTTCAGTATTGTGGGGGTTTTGATCGTATTTTTCCGCCGAATTAGCTGTAATTTAGTATTTTGAGTTTTTAATAGGTACCAAATCTCTCCACCAAAAATTATGAAAATAGGTCCATTTTTTCGGATAGCCCCCATATAAGGGTACCCCCAATTTTCGGTATTTTGGGGTTCTTGAGGGCGTTTTTCAACCGAATTTGCTGCAATTTGGTATTTTGTAGTCGTATATGGTAACAAATCTCCCTACTAAAAATTATTTATATTCGCCCCCTTTTTGGTGTAGTCCCCATATAATCCCCTTTTTATACCCTTCACCACACTGTGGTACAGGGTATTATGTCCTTGTGCATATGTTTGTAACAGGCAAAAATAATCGAGATAGACCCACGGTTGCTTTTGAGAATATGCATAGAATCACTTTCTGAGTCGATTTATACATGTCCGTCCGTTCGTCCGTCCGTATGTCGATGTAAAATTGTAAACAAAGTACAGGTCGCATTTATTATCCGAATTGGATGAAATTTGGCATACGTCACTTATTTGGCCCAAGGACAAACCCAATTGAAATTGGGAAAAATTTCGGTTCAGATTTAGATATAGCTCCTATATATTTTCACCGATTTACATTAAATGGTGAATCCACGCCTATCAAGGGTCCATAAAAATATTTATTTAAAAATCCACGCCTATCAGGGGTCCATAAAAATATTTATTTGGAATGATGAGTGGTGTGTTTCGGGAAAATCGGTTCAGATTTCCATATAGCTCCCATATATATTTTCGTCCGATTTTAGGTAAATGGTGCACCAAAGTCTTTGTTTGTGTTTCGATTTGCTCGAAATTTGGCATATCGTACTGAATTGAGTCTAGAATGATGAGTGGTGTGTTTCGGGAAAATCGGTTCCGAGTTAGATATAGCTCCATATATATTATTTATTTTAAAAATCCACGCCTATCAAGGGTCCATATATCTTTCGATTTAAAAATCGAAATTTGGCATAGCCTATAAATTAAGTCTAAAAATATGTGTGTTAAGTTTCGTAAAAATCCACGATTATATAACTCCATATATATATTTATTTAAAAATCCACGCCTATCAAGGGTCCATAAAAAATATTTATTTAAAAATCCACGCCTTTTGCAAGGGTCCTAAATTAATATGATGTGTGTTAAAAATCCACGAAGATCGGGTCCATTTAAAATCCACTCCCATATATATTTAAAAATCCACGCCTATATATTTTCCATAAAAATATTTATTTAAAAATCCACGCCTATCAAGTTCCTAAAAATATTTCGATTTAAAAATTTGGCATAGCGTAATGAATTGGTCTAAAAATATTTGGTTGTTTCGGGAAAATCCACGCCTATCATATAGCACCCACATATTCATATATATTCGTCCGATTAAAAAATATGTTTTAAGGGACTTTGTATTGCACTTCTGTTACCATCTATGTAAATTTTCAATAGTGTTTTCCCTATCCTCTCACCCCTCTAGTTTTTGTTTGTTTCAATACCGAAGTTTTGTTAACAAAACAAAACTGTTTGTGTAATTGATAGTAATGACAGAGCAGTGCAGTCAAGTCCATAAAAATATTGTAAATAAAAATTTTTTCGCCTTGTCTCCAACAAATATTTGCTTTAAAAATGCCGAGTTGTTGTTGTTTTTGTTACATAAAAATATTGCCATTTAAAAACTGGAGCCTATCAAGTTGTCCATAAAAATATTTACTTTAAAAATCCACACTTTGCAAGGGTCAAAGTGGAAATATTGTGATTTAAAAATAACTACTATTTTTAAACATTGTTGCAATGGTAAAAATCCACGCCTATCAAGGGTCCATAAAAATATTTATTTAAAAATCCACGCCTATCAAGGGTCCATAAAAATATTTATTTAAAAATCCACGCCTATCAGCGGCCCATAATTTTTTTTTTTACATCAATCCCTAAATTTTTTTTAAATCCAGTTGTGAGGATGGTCCCTAAAATAAAATTTATTTATTTCCACCTACCTTTTAATATATTTATTAATAAAATCAAATCTGGTGCATACTTTCAGGCGAACAGCTGCATTTAAAATTCCCTTTCAAATAGAAATTCAATACAATTGCAGTTTTACTAGTTGTAGTCTCCCACTAACCCTATTAGTTTTGTGGTCACCACATATATGTATATGATCAGATTTTTATGACAGCCATAAAGAAAATATAAGTACATCGATTTGCCATCAACACGGCCATTAAATATATTTTTTTATTATTATTTTATGGTCACATCAGTTCTGTCACCCTTTTTTTTAAATGGGGCATGGCAAGCCATTCACTTGGTTGGGATTTTTCGCAATAACGTCAACAGAAAATGTCAACTGGCAGAATTCGTGTAACCAAACCGCCCTCTTCGCCTGGCTGGCTTGCATGCAGGTCACAAGTTTTTATATACAATATGGTCCGGTATTTTGAAGCTTATAAATCATTTTTATTGCCAATGGCCATGTTAAGTGCGTTATATTGTTTCCGATTCGTTTCGTTTGCTATAGTGGCCAAGCAGCAGCAGCAGCAGCCAGGCAAAAAACCAGTCAGCCAGCCATTGAGTCAACCCAGCAGTCACTTAGTCACTCACTCAGTGATGTAGGCATTTTCTATGTGTGTGTGTGTGGCGCCCAACAAAAAATCCTGTTTTAAAAAATATTTCCGTTTGAGTGTAAAGAATTTTCGCAATTGTTGTCCTCGTTGTTGTTGTTAATACTCATATGAATATATAGATGAAGTCGAGCGAAGGATTTCTGTTATTGCCATATTGGTATTTGCAGTATTCCTTTGTGCAACAATTTCTTTGGCTTTTAACTTTCAATCGACAAAAGTTTTTATGCTATTTTCTTTATTGTATTTTTTTTTTGGTTCGGAGAAGAGGAAAGAAGTATGTAGCATACTTTTGAGCTGAATTGAGTGCGATATTTGTTGGCCACCCACCATTCATTGAAAGTTTGGTAAATTGACTTAATTCCTTCTTTTTTATTGGCACGTGTTGTGATTGTTTCCTTTTTGAGATTTCAACGTAATAGTTTTGTAAAGGGTAATATGAAAATTCAACTCTTGCAGGATTCCCTCAAAAAATAGTTTTTAAAAAAATCCACGCCTTGCTAAGTCTCTCAAAAAAAAGTTTTTAAAAAAATCCACGCCTTGTTAAGTCTCTCAAAAAATAGTTTTTAAAAAAATCCACGCCTTGTTAAGTCTCTCAAAAAATAGTTTTTAAAAAAATCCACGCCTTGTTGGAGTCTCTCAAAAAATAGTTTTTAAAAAAACCACGCCTTGCAGGAGTCTCTCAAAAAATAGTTTTTAAAAAAATCCACGCCATATAGGAGTCTCTCAAAAAATAGTTTTTAAAAAATCCACGCCTTGTTGGAGTCTCTCAAAAAATAGTTTTTAAAAAATCCACGCCTTACAGCAGTCTCTCAAAAAATAGTTTTTAAAAAAATCCACGCCATATAGGAGTCTCTCAAAAAATAGTTTTAAAAATATCTACGTCTTGTAGGAGTCTCTCAAAAAATAGTTTTTAAAAAAATCTACGCCTTGTTGGAGTCTCTCAAAAAATAGTTTTTAAAAAAATCCACGCCTTGTAGGAGTCTCTCAAAAAAAAGTTTTTAAAAAAATCCACGCCTTGTAGGAGTCTCTCTAAAAATAGTTTTATAAAAATCCACGCCTTGTTGGAGCCTCTCAAGAAATAGTTTTTAAAAAAATCCACGCCTGGTAAAGATTGCTTAAAAAAATATTTTTTAATAATCCATGCCTTGTTCTGAGCAATTGAAAGCATTATTTGTATGAAATAATTATATTTAAGTTATTTTAAGTAATTATATATTCACCTAAGTTAGCCTCTAAGTAAATTTCCCCAAACGAAATTATATATAAATTAAAAAAAATAATTTTAATTATTTGTAATATGTATAATTAAAAACCCACTCCTCCTACCACAAACTCAAATTAAAAAAAATACAATTTATATATATAAACAAAAAAACAACCTTTAGTGCTGATGAGGGATTCGATGGCACGTATCACACCAACATTGTGGTCAAACATAACGGCAATTGTCTGTACGTGCCCCCTGGCATCTTCAAGAGCACATGCAAGATAGACATCACGTGGTTCCCATTCGATGACCAACACTGCGAAATGAAATTCGGTAGTTGGACTTATGATGGAAATCAGGTAAAGTGTGTGTGTGTAAAAAATGTGTATGTAACATTTATAACAAAAAAGACAGGGAATCTTTAAAACACTATCACAACATCAAACATACAACAACAATAACATGGGAAATTTGTTTTTCAAACCACAATGACATCTTCCTTGGTTTGAAGTGACAATGAATTTCTCTCTCACGTTTTTATATTTCCATACAGAAAAAAAAAAAAAACATTTTTATTCACACATATCATTGTAACAACAAAAAATATTTGTTTTTACAAAAGAAATATACCATCAAACCTAACTGCAACCAATCACAACACCATCAATTTTTTATTACAAATTTTTCCTTTCAAACACTCAACTTATTTTTTTTTTGTATGATGGGCACGGTTTCAGGGAAAAGGGGAAGGGTATGGGAAAATTCAAATTTCAATAATTTCAATTTTAATATGGATTTTTGGTCATCAAACCTGCATGGTAAAAAAGAGTTTGATAAACAAACTCATGTGTATAAAGGAGGTTATGATAATCAAACCTCTATTGTAGGAATGGAGTTTTATGGCCAACTTTAAACACACAGAGGAGTTTGATGACCAAATCTACAAAATACAGTGGAGTTTAATGATCGAACTAATTTTCTTAAAGGAGTTCGATGATCAAATCCATAAATGAACTAAATTGTATGGCATGATGATCGAACTAAATTTTATGGAAGAGTTTGATGATCAAACTCAGATATTTTGTGGTCAATCTCATGGATGGTATGAAGTTTGATGATAACAATCTATATATAAAAAATATCCAGAGGAGTTTGATGACCACATCTACCACATACAGAGGAGTTTGATGATCCAACTAATTTTCTTAAAGGAGTTCGATGATCAAATCCATAAATGAACTAAATTTTATGGCATGATCGAACTAAATTTTATGGCAGAGTTCGATGATCAAACTCAGATATTTTGTGGTCAATCTCATGGATAGTATGAAGTTTGATGATAAAAATCAATATATAAAAAAAAATCCAGAAGAGTTTGATGACCAATTCTACCAAATACCGAAGAGTTTGATGATCCAACTAATTTTCTTAAAGGAGTTCGATGATGAAATCCATCAATTTTGGGTAGTTTAAAGGTCAAACTCGAGTATAATATGAGGTTTGATGACTAAAATCAAAATATAAAAAATAATTTTCCCAAACATCCCTCTTTTTAAGGAGTTTAATTAAAAAAAAAATAAATTAAATCCTACAGAAAATTATTGAAAATTTAATTGAAAATTCTACTTCCCCCTTTGGACCTTGCCACGCAACATCAAACATTTATTTTTTCTTGCAACATTTTTCTCAATACCGATTTCTAATTTATTTACTTATTTTTTTTTAACTGACAACACCTTTAAATATTTCCACACCGCTCAGAAAAAAACTGTTTCCAATTAACTCTATTTTTTATGAAATTCTAATTTCAATATTTCTATTTTTTTACAACAACAAAAAAAATACTAACCAACAAAAAAAAAGAGAAAATTATTAACAATCCACTGCGTTTTTGTGAATTGCAAAACCAGATATAAATACGAAGATATTTTTTTATTTTTTTTTTCTTTTTTTATTTAAAAACACACGTGTGAACATAAATATTTATGTTTGCAACCTACGAACACAATTTTCTAATACACTACAACACGTGATGAATTTTATTTTGTGATGGAGGTACAGTGGATATTTTATAGAAAAGGTGGAAAGGGGTTTGAACATAAAACTTGTCGGTATAGATGAGTTAGATTATCGAACTTGGCTGTAGAGGTGAGTATGATAGTCAAACTTGCCTGTATGGGTGAGTTTGTTTACCAAACTCACCTATACAGTTGAGTTTGATTATCAAACTGTATAGGTTGAGTTTGATAATCAAACTCACTCAACTGTATAGTGAGTTTGTTTATCAAACTCAACAATATAGATGAGTTTGATTATCAAACTCAACAATATAGGTGAGTTTGATTATCAAACTCAACTGTATCGGTGAGTTTGATTATCAAACTCAACTGTATAGGTGAGTTTGATTATCAAACTCAACTGTATAGGTGAGTTTGATTATCAAACTCAACTGTATAGGTGAGTTTGATTATCAAACTCAACTGTATAGGTGAGTTTGATTATCAAACTCAACTGTATAGGTGAGTTTGATTATCAAACTCAACTGTATAGGTGAGTTTGATCCTCAAACTCAACTGTATAGGTGAGTTTGATCCTCAAACTCAACTGTATAGGTGAGTTTGATCCTCAAACTCAACTGTATAGGTAAGTTTGATTATCAAACTCAACTGTATAGGCGAGTTTGATTATCAAACTCAACTGTATAGGCGAGTTTGATTATCAAACTCAACTGTATAGGCGAGTTTGATTATCAAACTCAACTGTATAGGCGAGTTTGATTATCAAACTCAACTGTATAGGCGAGTTTGATTATCAAACTCAACTGTGTAGTTTGTTATCATACTCAACTGTATAGGTAAGTTTGATTATCAAACTCAACTGTATAGGTAAGTTTGATTATCAAACTCAACTGTATAGGTGAGTTTGATTATCAATCTAGGCAGTAGAGGTGAGTTTGATCATCAAACTTGGCTGTGTGGGTGAGCTTTATCAACGAAATCTGCTGCAAAGGTGTGTTTGATCATCAAACTTATCTATAAATAGGAGATCGTTTTTCAAACCGAACTGTGTAGGTGAGTTTGATTACTAAATTGAACTGCATAGGTGAGTTTGATTATCAAACATAGCTGAAGAGGTTAGTTTGATTATCAAACTTGGCTGTACAAGTGAATTTGACAATCAAACTTGGCTATACAAGTGAATTTGACAATCAAACTTGGATGTAGGGGTGAGTTTGATTATCAATCATGGATGCAGAGGTGTGTTTGATCATCAAACAATGGGTGTAAGGTGGAGTTTGATTAACAAACTTGGTTGTAGAGGTGGGTTTGATTATCAAACTTGTTTTTAGAGGTGAGTTTGATCATCAAACTTAGCTACAGATGTTGGTTTGATCATCAAACTTGCCTGTAGAGGTGAGTTAGATCATCAAACAAGGCTTTATAGATGAGTTTGACCATCAAACTTGCCTGCATGGATGAGTTTGACACTCAAATACTTTATCTGTTGTATAAGATATTCACTGTTCGCCCATCCAACCCACCATATTTTTCAATTAATAATATTTTTTTACTGAAACAAATACACTTGCAATACACTAAAAACAAAAATAACAAAGACAACAAAAAGAGTACACCTACAAATTTTCTACGTAAAACTTCAAATAACAAAACAAAAATGAAAAACTCAATATTTCTACAAATATTAAAGCCAAAAAAACCCGATCACGTTCAGCTACGCCAACAACAAAGAACAACAACCCAACCTCCATGAAAAAAAAACAAAGGTCTTAATTGGAATCATGTGTGAAATAACTTTTTTCAAAAACACAAAAAAAATCTCAATTTTTTTTTATTTCTATTAAAGAAATCAATTCAAATGAAAAAATTCATTTCAACTATTTTGCATGACAGCAACAGAATAATAAATACAAAAAAAAACAGAAAATCGAAAATAAAACTGACAGCTGAAATCGTTACAGCGATTTCACTGATAAACAGTTTTATAAAATGCAACCACTAATTAAAAATTTTGTAGAAAATTTGTTCAATGAATTTGAAAAAAAATATCAAAGAAAAATGATGCGACAGCTTGAAAGTTGTTCGATGGACACAAATTGGAATACAAAATTTTTAACGTTTGTAAAGACTCTTAATGAAATTTTGAAAACAAAAAAAAATATTGAATACACACACCAACACTTACACAAACTTACAGTACTTTTTAGAAAAATTTCCAAAAAGGCGGAGAAAAGAATATTTTTGCTTTTTCTTTCGAGGTTTGAAAGGATTTTACAGTTACAACTAAGGGTAAATTTTACGGTTTAAACTATGATTTACAATTTTTCTCACACTCTCTTTCTCTCTCGCTCTTTATGGCTCTTTTTGACTCTCTTTATTCGCCCTTAGTTTTTACGGTAATATTTACCCTTGGTTTTTCGTTTTTTTAAGAAAATGGTTTTGATTTTTTGTAGTTAATTTTTTTTTCTTCGAATAATTGAAAGCCTTGGGAGGGAAGTCATACCGGATTTTTTGTATATATGTGGCTTGCAATAATTTTAAAATATAAGTTTGAACATAAAAATAATCCAAATAGATACACTTTATCATCAAACATGGCAGCAGAGGGGAGTTTGATGATCTTGACTGTAGAGATGAATCTTGACTGTAGAGATGAATTTGATTATCAAACATGGCTATGGAGGTGAGTTTGACCATCAAACTTGGCTATGGAGGTGAGTTTGATCATCAAACTTGGCTGCAGAGGTGAGTTTGATCATCCAACTTGGCTGTAGAGGTGAGTTTGATAATCAAACATAGCTGTAGAGGTGAGTGTGATCATAAAACTTGTCTATCGAGGTGAGTTTGATCATCAATCTTGGCTGCAGGGGTGAGTTTAATAATCTAACATAGCTGTAGAGGTGAGTTTGATAATCAAACTTAGCTGTAGAGGTGAGTTTGATCATTAAACTTGTGTGTAGAGGTGAGATTAATAATATAACATAGCTGTAGAGGTGAGATTGATAATCAAACTTAGCTGTAGAGGTGAGTTTGATAATCAAACTTAGCTGTAGAGGTGAGTTTGATCATTAAACTTGTCTGTAGAGGTGAGTTTGATCATCAAACTTGGCTGTAGAGGTGAGTTCGATTATTAAACGTGGCTGTAGAGCTAAGTTTGATCATCACACTTGGCTGCCGAGGTGAGTTTGATCATGAAACTTGTCTGCAGAGGTGGGTTTGATAATCAAACTTGGCTGTAGAGGTGAGTTTAATAATCTAACATAGCTGTAGAGGTGAGTTTGATCATCAAACTTAACTGTGGAGGTGAGTTTGATTATCAAACATGGCTGTAGAGCTAATTTTGATCATGAAACTTGTTTGCAGAGGTGAGTTTGATAATCAAACTTGACTGTGAATGCGAGTTTGATTATCAAACTCAACTGTTTAGGCGAGTTTGATTATCAAACTCAAATGTATAGGTGAGTTTGATTATCAAACTCAAATGTATAGGTGAGTTTGATTATCAAACTCAAATGTATAGGTGAGTTTGATAATCAAACTCAAATGTATAGGTGAGTTTGATTGTAAAACTCAACTGTATAGGCGACTTTGATTATCAAACTCAACTGTATAGGCGAGTTTGATTGTAAAACTCAGCTGTATAGACATCAAAATCGTCTGTATAGATAAGTTTAAATATCAAAGTCAAATGTATAGGAGAGTTTTATCAACAAACTTAGACGTAGAGGTGAGTTTGATCATCAAACTCAGCTAGAGAGATAAGTGTCATGATCAAACTTGACTGTATAGGTGATTTTGATCATCATACTCAACTATGGAGGAGAGTTTGATTGTCCAACTCAATTGTATAGGCTGGTTTGATCATAAAACTCAATTGTATAGGCTAGTTTGATAATCATACTTGGCTGAACAAGTGAGTTTGACCATCAAACTCAACTCTATAGGCGAGTTTGAGTATCAAACTCAACTGCAAAGACGAGTTTGATTATCAAACTCAACTGTATAGGCGAGTTTGATTATCAAACTTGGCTGAATAAGTGAGTTTGACCATCATACTCAACTCTATAGGCGAGTTTGACCATCAAACTCAACTGCAAAGGCGAGTTCAATCATCAAACTGATCTATATAGGCTAGTTTGATCTTGAAACCCAAATGCATAGGAGAGTTTGATTATCAAACTCAACTGTATAGGCGAGTATGATAATCAAACTCAAGTATATAGGCAAGTTTGAGTATCAAACTCAACTGTATAGGCAAGTTTGATCATCACACTCAAGTCTATAGCGGAGTTTGATCCCCAAACTCAACTGTATAAGTGAGTTTGATGCTCAAACTCAACTGTATAGGTGAGTTTCATCCCCAAACTCAACTGTATAGGTGAGTTTGATCCTCGAACTCAACTGTATAGGTGAGATTTGATCCTCAAACTCACCTATATAAGGGAGTTAGTTCCTCAAACTCACTTATATAAGGGAGTTAGATCATCAAACTCACCTATACAGTTGAGTTTGGGGATGAAACTCACCTATACAGTTGAGTTTGAGCATAAGGTAGTTAGATCATCAAACTCAGCTGCAGAGGCGAGTTTGGTCGTCAAATCTTGGCTGTATACAGGAGTTTGAGCCTCAATCTCCTCTGTATAGCTGAATTTCATCATCCATCTCTTCTTGTAAATTTTGTAAAATATTTTTTTTTCTAATTTTTGAACTCCCAAGGTCAATTTTTTTCAATTATTCAGAATCGCCAAAAATCTGTAAATCCCAAAATACACAACCGAACCAAAGGCAAGAAAAAAAATATTCTTTTCTCCCAAAAACCAATTTTTTACAAAAACCCCTTTTTACACATTTTTAAGTTCCATTTTCTTTTCCTTGATTTTTGTTTTTTTTTTTTTAATTTCAAACCCATCAAACAACAACAAAAAATAACTTTTCATTTTGGAATATTCATCTCAAATATAAAATATTGCAATTAATAATGTTGAAAAAAAAAACATATTTTCTATAAAAATCATTAATAACCAACCAACAACAACTACTACTTTTCTTTCAAACCACCACTACCACCACAACAACCCAAAAAAATGTTCCTGTGGAAAATATGTTTTTGCTGTGTGTGTGTGTTCGTTCGTCTCAAACAAATTTTTCAATATGTTCAAATATTGAAAAATCCATAAAAACGAAACGAAAACATTTAATTGTTTCAAAACAACACACAGTTGGATTTGGTTTTGAATTCCGATGATGGAGGGGATCTATCCGATTTTATAACAAACGGCGAATGGTATTTAATCGGTTAGTAAAATAAACAACAACAATTTATTTTTTTGTTTGTTCAAACAAATTTTGTTTGTCTATCTGTCTGTCTGTTTGTTTGTTTCCATTTTTTAAACTCTTACACTCTTCTATGTTCTCTGTTATTTCTAACTGTCTATCTGTCCAAGAAAAAATCCAAAAAATATTTTTGTCTGTGTTCTATGTCCAAAATATATTTTTATTTTAGTTGTCTATTTATAACCAAAGTCTATTGTTTTTAAGTTTTTCGTCCTTTTTTAATATTTTGGCAATTAAATTGAAATTTATTGAATTTTTATTTTTGAAAATACAAATTTTAAAAATATATTTTATTTTTTTATATTTGTGTATTTATATGTAAATATATAACAATTTTAAATTGATTATATTTTTTTATTTATTTGTGATAAAATTTATTATAAAAAATTATTTTTTTAAAAAGTTCCTATATTTGTATAAAACTTAAATATATGCATGATGTTTGTTACCATTTCAAGAGATACTGCCTTTTATAATTGTTTTTCATATTAAAAATTGAAAGAAAAAACTATTTATTCTGTTGTCTATTTTTCATACGTTGGGCGCCGTTTACATATATTAAAAAAATAAAAAATTGGCACATTTTGATTTAAATATATTTTTGCATTGAAATTTAATTAAATTCTAGAGTGAGGTCAAGCGAATGGACTTTAATCTTTTTTATTTAATTTTAATGAAAACCATCTACCAACTTGAGGTCAAAGGACCAAAACGTTGGGCGCCATTTAACATTATTAAAAACAATTGGTCAATTTTTATTTACAATATTTCTGCATTAAATTTTTTTATTAATATGTAGAGTAGGATCAGTCAAATCGACTGTGAGCACCCAAATTTTGTGGTCGTAGGAAAAAATCCTGCTCTATGTTAACATTTTTTATAAATGATTGCATTTTTATAATTATGAATTGTGTTTGATGTGTATGTGTTTTGTACAACCTGCATGATTATTTTTAATTTTGTATATATATCATAATTAATGTATATGTACATACAATCGAACTTAAATAATGCTAATTTGACAGTAGCACAAATTATAATTAATTTCATAACTCGAAGTCCTCATATGTTGATTTTTTTTTCAGACAACATTGGTTCGAGTTATGAAAATATTTCTGTAAACATTTTTTTGTCTGCAACAATTGGTCATTTGTTCTGAGTTTTCAAAGACTGAAAACCACATTTTTTTTATTCCAGCTAAGTAGAGGATTGGTCTTCTGTAGCCTGTCCCAGTTAATGGGATTGCCATCTATCGTTAACTAATAAAAAAACGCCCCCTTGAGTGCGCATTACAGTGGCTGTGATCCTTGGTTAGTTAGTCTTACCATTCTTCTCTGTTTGTCGTCACTCAGGCCATTACGATTTTTATACCCTACACAACTATGTTGTCAGGGTATTATAGCTTTGTGCAGCCCCAAGAGTTTGTAACGCCGCGAAATATTGGTCCTAGACCCACCTTCAAGTATACCGATCGTCATATCTCGACTAGCTGAGTCGATCTAGACATGTGTGTCCGTCCGTCCGTCCGTCCGTCTGTCCATTATAATTTGTAAACACGAACAGGCCACAGTTATGGACCAATCTTCACGAAATTTTGCATGTAGGATGGGTTGTGGTCAATGAAGACCCCTATTGTTTTTGGAATAGAGCAGTTAGTATTTAGGTGATGGTCGCTCCAGAGGCCGCAATTATGATCGAAACATCGCGATTTTTTTCATGGAGAAGGGGATCGGGCCATAGAATAAGCATGCCTGTTCTGCCAAAGATCGGTCAGTATTTAGCGGGTGAAATGGACCCTAACTTTTATGTGAAAAATGACAACATTTGTATTCTATAGCGTATATATTTACCACTGAAGGACGTAGACCCGAGAAGTTGATAGTATATCCAAGAGGAGTGGTTGATCTTTTAATTGATACCAATTATATTGTCGTAGGAACTCGGATGCGGTTGTTACACTTAAATATTTACAGGTGCTTACGTATTCAGATATTATTTAATAACTTATTACCACACTGGAGGGCGGAAATATAGCGCGGATCGCTTTGAAATGTTCCATGAGGTTCCAGTTATGGTCAAGGACAGCGCCTAAAATGTTAGGTGATGATCAGATAATAATTTTTTGGATGAAGTGGACCGAAAACTTAATTATTTGTATTTTTCGAGTCGAAAGCCGAACATCACAACACAACCCACGGTGAAGGGAATCTGGACAAGTATGTAGAGGGGCTGTACTGATTATTAGTAACATTTGCTGACCACTAGCCAGTCAAAAGTGTGCAAATATAGCGAAATATTGCCCAATCTCAGAATATAGAACCACAGAAAGTTAGATTTTCATTGAAGTTGTGTAGAGTATCGTATGGTCGGCCCCGTTCGACTATACTGCTCCGCTCACTGTTTTTTTTTTTTTTTTTGTATAAGGATCAGAAAATTCTGCGCAATTTCTTTTTACAAAAGCAAGTACCTTGTAGTTTTCAGAAATTATGTAGTCCAAATGCGGAACAAAAAACAAAGACGTATCAAGCATCCTAAATCTATCCTAAATCTAAGATGCTATTTGATGTTTTCAGAATATTATTTCCAATCTTAAAATTTGATTGGATTGGGTTTAAACACATATAAAATGAAACATGGGAACATTTTGGAATGTTTAACTCAAGCTTATTCTCCTCACACCACACAACTAAATTGATAAGATCATGAAACGATTCGACTTTTTTAAAAATTTGGAGATCATCCGCATATAAGAGGAAATTAGAGCTATGGAAACATTTTGATATATCATTAAAGAATACATTGAAAAGAATTGGCCCAAGGATACTACCTTGATGCACATCTATCTATTACTACTTTCCACACTCTGCCTGTGATATAGGAATAAAACCATGCAAGAAAGTTCGAATGAAGACCTAAGCTATACCCCTTATCCACTGAGAAAATAAAATTAAATCGAACGTACTTATATATTTGTAGCAACATATCCGATTTGCATCAATTTCAATAGGGTTTGATTTTGCTCTACATAAAGGAAGCGGCGCTGGACATGCACACATCGATTAAAAACATGAGCTTGTTCCATTAAAAAGAGCAAGACGAAAGCAGTGAGCACGGGACCGACCATACACAACTCCCATGAATACCTTTCGTTTGGTACAGCTTTATTTCTCCTCGAATTCCAATTACATCAGCCTGAAGGTGAAAGCTAGGAATAAAGTTCTGAAAGCTTTGACTGGTACCTCCTGGGGCAAGGACATACAATGGAGATCCTTGCAAACAACCCAAAATAATGCACTCCGAATTGCAATCGGCTGTGTCCAGATGAAGAGCGTCGATCACCTCCATGAGGAGACCAGAATGCTGTCAGTCAAGCACAGGGATGGTCCGTGTGACGTATTTTTAGGTTTTCGACTGTCAAAAAGTGTAAACGTCGAAAACGTCATATACCTGTATAAAATGTAATAAAAGTAGTAAATGTCATTTATATCAATATTATCAGCATATACAGTTATTTTCAAGAATATATATTATTTTTACATGTATCCTTACTAGAACTAAAAAAAATTCTAAATTTTTTTGAGATTTTATATGGATTTGAGTAAAACATGCGTAATTTCCAAATTGATTAATGGAAATAGCTATTTCGTCAAAAACCTAATGGATTTGGGTAGGTTTCCGACGTTTCTGATGTATGCATTATACGTCGGAAATGTATATCATTTACGTCACTGTTTCTGACAGGCCATCTCTGGTTAAGCAACATAATGTGTTGTTGACTAGACAGTTCATGCTGGCATGCTATCTGCCCTGTCATTCTAACCATTACACAGTGGTGGCAGATTCACCTCCGCGACTCATCCGCCAGGACTTCAGGCACTATAGTGATGGCATCCAAGACGCCATTCCATCGGACGTCAACAGATTGTCGATAGCGAACGCGATGAAATCCGTGCATCAATTGGCGGTCTCCGAAGCCATAAATGGCAACAGATGCAATAAAGTCCTACAACAACAATTACGGAAAGTGAGAGGCTTCTTCCTAACCAAAAAAGCGCATCCCTGGAACCCTAAACAGGTGTCCCTCCTGCTAGCAAAGCCATCGCGACGCACACTATGTATTCAATTGTCCGTCCGAGCCTAAGAGTCTGTTGCCTATAGTCTTAGAGGTGGCACAATTTCTCCGACAACCTTCTTCAAATCCGATTTCCTAACAATTAATTAATATATGTTTGTTTTCCTACTTCCGTTTTTTTCTATCAACATTTTCAGGAAAGAACATTCATCAATACCCAACCTGTTACAAAAACAACCATGAAAACCTATCATTCTGCGCTTCTATAGTCTGAGCCCCTGAGCAATAATTATCGATATTTGCATCCTCTGGGCCGATTTTAGGTCCTACAACAACAATTACGGAAAGTAAGAGGCTTCTTCCTAAACAAAAAAGCGCATCTCCGGAACCCTAAACAGGTGTCCCTCCTGCCAGCAAAGCCCTCACGACGCACACTACGTATTCAATTGTCCGTCCGAGCCTAAGAGTCTGTTGCCTATAGTCTTAGAGGTGGCACAATTTCTACGGCTACCCTCTTCAAATCCGATTTCCTAACAATTAATTAATATATGTTCGTTTTCCTTCTTCCGTTTTTATACTCTACACACAACTATGTTGTCAGGGTATTATAGCTTTGTGCAGCCCCAAGAGTTTGTAACGAAATATTAGTCCTAGACCCACCTTTAAGTATACCGATCGTCATATCTCGACTAGCTGAGTCGATCAAGACATGTGTGTCCGTCCGTCCGTTTGTCCATTATAATTTGTAAACACGATACAGGCCACAGTTATGGACCAATATTCATGAAATTTTGCATGAAGGATGGGTTCTGGTCAATGAAGACCCCTATTGTTTTTAGTAAAGATCGGTTAATATTCAGGGGATGAAATGGACCAAAAACTTTATTTTTGTCTGATTTTCCGCAATTATGGTCCGAACATCGTGAAATTTTACATGAAGAAGGGGATCGGGCCAAAGAATAAGCTTGCCTATTGTGATAAAGATCGGTCAATATTTAGCTGGTCAAATGAACCCTGACTTTTGTGTGAAAAATTGCAAAATTTTTATTCTGGGGCGTATATACTTGATCCTGAAGGACATATACCCAAGAAGTTGATAGTATATCAAAGATGAGTTGTTGTCCTTCAAATTGATACCAATTATGTGGCTGTATGTACTCTGATGTGATGGTTATACGTAGTTAGGTAAAGGTGACTATGTGCAGAGTATTACTATTACTCCATTAGAGGACGGAAATGTCGCGCTGATCGCTTTGAAATTGTACATGAATTTCCGATTATGGTCAAGGACGACGACTATAGTTTTCGGTGAAGTTAAGATTTCATTCAGGAGGTGTAATGAACCGAAAACTTTAATTTTGTCAGATTTTCTAGACGCTCTAGAGGCAATTATTATATGCAGAACATCACATATTTTACAAGGTGAAGGGGATCTGACCAAATACTTAGAGCGGCTGTTTAGATGATGATCTGTCAATATTCCGAGGGTCAAATCAACCAAAACCTAAAGTGATCATATTTTTATAAAATGGCGTAAAAATTCACTTCAAGAACAAAAATTTGGAAAATATGCCAGGCTTAGAAAGTGGCTCCACTTTCTAAGCCTGACATATTCGTTGACCTATAATGGATCAAGAGGGTGCAAATATCACGAAATATTGCCCAGTCTCAGAATATAGAACGACAGAACGTTTGCTTTTCGTGGCCCCGTCCGACTATACTGCTTCGCTCACTGGTTTTAATTTATTTCCGAAGGAAAAATGTGCTCTCTTTGAGGTCGAAGGACCAAAACGTAAATTTTTAAAAAATCTATGCCTTTTAGTAGGCCCCAAAAAGCCACTCCTTATGTAGGCTTAAGACGTCTTTTTGGATGTTGGAAAAAAGGATTTAAAAAATCCACGCCTTATTACGTGTTGGAAAAAGGATTTAAAAAATCCACGTCTTATATATTCTCCTGAATTTTTTTTCTTTGAAAACTCGTCAAAAATTCCTGATGCACAATGTCTGATGCATACTTTTAGGCGTTCGAAAATATGTTCCCATATTTTAAAGGTATTCTGAAAAAACATGTTTGTAATTTTATTAAATTATTTAAATGACACTCAAGCCCCGGATATTGGCTTTTTTTTAATTTTTTGTAATGAACATTTTTGTAATGGATTTTTTTAAACTTCCCCCTGGCTGAAATAATCCTTTAAACGAACAAAAATCTTTGTGCCACAATGGACCGACGACCAATTGTTGTTGCCTGTTGACTGAATTGGTTACTTAACTCTTGAAATGTATATATTTTATATATAGCATACACTTAAGGTAGCATAGCATGACTGGGCATGTGAATATTTTAGTTTCGTTTCGGTTTTTTGTTTTTCATTTTTGTCGATAAATATTTAAACAAGTTGGCCGATGTTAACGATCAATTAAATGGAATCTGCATGGCAACAGTGAAGAGAAGAGTAATTCGTTTTAATTTTTATTTTTGCATGGACTTTTATATATATGTGTGTGTATGTATGTGTATATATATTTAAGTGTGTGTGTGCGTACTCAAATGTCTGGATTTTCACAGTATATCCAATAAATTACTTGTATATGTATGTGTGTGTGTGCGAAAAATCATGTTTAACATAAATTTTTACTAATTTATTTCATTGAAATATAAAATTACTACCACTTTTCCAAAAACCAAAAACTGAAAAAATACCCTGGGATCCTGAACGCAACTGTAATTTCAAACCGAACACCGAACATATATCCCGCCTGAAAATATCACAACTCAACTCAACTTTTATGGATCCGTCATCACCATCACCATCAAACCAGGCATGCCGGGCAAAAAGAATACCATCGTCTATGCCTGCTGTCCCGAGCCGTATGTCGATGTGACATTCACAATACAGATACGACGACGGACATTATATTATTTTTTTAATTTAATTGTGCCGTGTGTGCTGATATCATCGATGGCTTTATTAGGATTTACATTACCACCCGATTCGGGTGAAAAACTAACCTTAGGTATGTATGCCAACCAAACGAAAAAGAGAATTTATTTTTTCAATTATTATTTTATTTTTCAAATTTAAAATTTATTAAAAAAAAAAAACAAAAAAGAAATATGGGACACATTTTCAAAATTATTTTACAAAATTTTTTATTTCCTATACAAAATTAAATTATTTCTTAGGTTTTTAAAATTTTCTCTTGTTACAGCCAAACCACAGAAAATTTAAAACAAAAAAAAAAAAAAAAAAACATATAGAACAAATTTTTAGGTAAAAACAAAATGTCTACGCAAAATATCATATCGAAAAATATTGAAATGAAAATTTGAAAAGAAAAATATTAAACTGATAACGCCAGCACTTTGTTCTTTAGGTAAAACCGGTAGCGAAATGAGGCAATGCTGGATTGTGTAAAAATTGTTGAACGATGCAAATAGTTTAATTAAAAACAAAAAATACAACAACATTAATTTATAAATAAAAAACTAATAAATAAAAAATAATAAAAGTGTTCTTGTGAAAATGTTACGAATTTTGCATGATTTGATGCTTTAAAATATTTTTTTTCTTTTTACAGAAATAAAAAAAAAAACAAATAAATAAAAATAAAACAAAATAAAACAAAATGATTAATTAAAAGTCAAGTTTTAAGAAGTAGATTTTCCTACAATATTTTTAAAGTGATATCCAAAGAAAATATACCATAATAATTTAATTTAATGTGCCCCTAAAAGTATGCAGTATGTTGTAATAAATTTGAATTGCTTTGAAAAAATATTCTTTAAAAAGCCACGCCTTGTTGATGGCCCCAAAAAAATATTCTTTAAAAAATCCGCGCATTGTTGATGGCCCCAAAAAAATATTCTTTAAAAAATCCACGCCTTGTTGATGGTCCCAAAATTTATTCTTTAAAAAATCCACGCCTCGTTGATGGTCCCAAAAAATATTCTTTCAAAAATCCACGCCTTGTTGATGGTCCCAAAAAATATTCTTTAAAAAATCCACGCCTTGTTGATGGTCCCAAAAAATATTCTTTAAAAAATCCACGCCTTGTTGATGGTCCCAAAAAATATTCTTTAAAAAATCCACGCCTTGTTGATGGTCCCAAAAAATATTCTTTAAAAAATCCACGCCTTGTTGATGGTCCCAAAAAATATTCTTTAAAAAATCCACGCCTTGTTGATGGTCCCAAAAAATATTCTTTAAAAAATCCACGCCTTGTTGATGGCCCCAAAAAAAATATTCATTAAAAAATCCACGCCTTGTTGATGGTCCCAAAAAATATTCGTTAAAAAATCCACGCCTTGTTGATGGTCCCAAAAAATATTCTTTAAAAAATCCACGCCTTGTTGATGGTTCCAAAAAATCCATGGTTCCAAAAAATATTCTTTAAAAAATCCACGCCTTGTTGATGGTTCCAAAAAATATTCTTTAAAAAATCCACGCCTTGTTGATGGTTCCAAAAAATATTCTTTAAAAAATCCACGCCCAAAAAATATTCTTTAAAAAATCCACGCCTTGTTGATGGTCCCAAAAAATATTCTTTAAAAAATCCACGCCTTGTTGATGGTCCCAAAAAATATTCTTTAAAAAATCCACGCCTTGTTGATGGTCCCAAAAAATATTCTTTAAAAAATCCACGCCTTGTTGATGGTCCCAAAAAATATTCTTTAAAAAATCCACGCCTTGTTGATGGTCCCAAAAAATATTCTTAAAAAAATCCACGCCTCGTTGATGGTCCCAAAAAATATTCTTTAAAAAATCCACGCCTTGTATTAGGCCCTAAAAAATATTCATTTAAAAATTTACGCCTTTTATTAGGCTCTAAAAAATATTATTTAAAAATCCTTGTATTGGGCCCCAAAAAATATCCTTCAAAAATCCCTGCCTTGTTGGTGGTCCTAAAAATATTCTTTAAAAATCCACACTTTTCTGAGCCTGAGCAAATTTGGCGATATTTTCATCCTCATAACCGATTATAAGTCAACAGCTTCCATTTCTAACCCTCACATAAATCTTGTTTTCCCGAAGTAAATATTTACGCAATAAAACAAAAATTTGATCACAAAAAAGTCTGGGTCCATTTGAACAGCTAAATATTGATCGATCTTCATCGAAACAGTCATGCTTATTCTTTGGCCAGATTCCCTTCCTGGTGATGTTGGAGTCATAATTGTGGCCTCTAGAGCGACCAGAAAAAGCGACAAAAATAAACAATTATTTTTCATGGCATTATAAACTCTTGGGCCACACAGAGCTATAATACCCTTACAATATAGTTATGTAGGTTATAATAAATCTAAAGGAATTAAAATTGTTCATAAAAAATTATAATTTAACGAAGCAATGTTACACTGTCCCAAAAGTATGCAATATTATATAATTAACATAAATTATCCTTACCCAATTCATGATAGATGTATGTGAAAGAGAATATAAGTATTAAAGATTTTAATATGAATATCATATATGTTCAGAATATAGTTCATCTGCGGAATTGAGAGATTAATTTTTTATATACATTATTTCTCCTGATACTCCCCTACGGAGCATAGGGCTTCAACGAAGCACGATTAGTTTAGTTTCAGCTGTAGTCTATCCTAGGTGATGTGCCTGCCATCTATCGTTGCCTAGAAAAACACCATATATATTTGTGTGTAGTGGTTTTAGTCCTTGCTAACATAGTGTAATAATTTTCCTCTGCGTGGCGCTATATTTTGCTATTTCCATTTTGTGAGCTATCCTTATATGGTAATGCTGGGGTGGTTCGTTTATATTTCATTACCGAATTGCAAAAATCAATTATTTCTCCTGATACTCCTCTTGAGAGCTTTGGACTTCAAGGAAACATATCAACGTAGTTTCAAAATTATTGTTTTTTTATTTCAAGTAAAAAATAATAAAAATAGTCTGCTATGTAGCCTATCCTAGAAACAACACCACATTGAATTTTGTGAAGTGGTTAGGGTCTTTGATTATTTTAGTCCTGCCATTCATCTCTGGGTGGCCCTATATCGTATGGTATATTTGGGGTTCTTGAGCGTGTTTTTCAAGCGAATTCACTGAAATTTGGTACGTTGGATCTTATTGGGTAACAAATTTCTCCACAAAAAAATAAATAAATATGGGTCCAAAATTTTCGGTATTTTGGGGTTCTTGAGTGCGCTTTTCAACCGATTTTGCTAACATTTGATACAATGGGTAGCTATTGGCTGCATTACACAAATTCCATTTCATTAGGACAGATTTAGAGTCATTTTTGTGGGACAACACAGATCGCTGTTCAAAATTTAATCTCAATCAGACACCAGTTCATTATTTGGTAGACAATTAACATGAAGTCAGTCGAAAATATATATTTGCATCTGAACCGTTGTAAACATTGGTTCAATATATAGGCTCAATTTAATACCTTAACTTAACACATGTTAGGCTAAACTAAACTTTAGAACGTTGTGCACAATTTGGTGTCAATCGAACAACCATGAATAGTTTCATGCACCATTCACCTAAAATCGGACAAACAGACAGACATGCATAAATCGACTCAGAAAGTGATTCTATACATACTCTGAAAAGGAACCATGGGTCTATCTCGTTTTCTTTTGCCTGTTACAAACATATGCACAAAGACATAATATGGTGAAGGGTATAAAAACTGGCCGGGACCTCAATATGGAGTCTATCCCAAAACATGTATTTATACGCTATACGAACTAGTGGACCGATATAGATTTACAATATCAACCATACTGGGAGCAGTGCAATATTTCAAATCTCTATCTTAAATTATGCGATCCCCTTGACCTCATAGGAGATTTTTAAATTTTCAAAAATTTGGGTAAGGCACCAACATAAGTCGACCTTTGAGTTCATTCTTAATGCAATAAAAAACCAGTGAGCGGAGCAGTATAGTCGGACGGGGCCGACCATACGATACCCTACACAACTACCACGGAACTCAAATTTTCTGCGGATGTTTATTCCGAGCCTGGGCAATATTTCGTAATATTTGCACCCTCTTGCTCGATTAGAGGTAAACAGCTCCTCTTCCTAACACTGACATATTTTCCGAATATTACGAGTATTCAGTACAGCTATTGTCCAGATTCCCTTCACCGTGGGTTGTGTTGTGATGTGCGGCTTTCATTTGTGGTCTATAGATCGATTCGAAAAAAAAACACAAAAAATTAAGTTTTCGGTCCACTTCATTCCAAAATTATTATCTGATCATCACCGAAAATGATAGTCGTTGTCCTTGACCATAACTGAAACCTCATGGAACATTTCAAAGCGATCAGCGCTATAGTTCCGCTCTCTAGAGTCATAATGGGTTACTAAATAATATACGAATACGGAGATACGTGTAAATATTTAGGTGTAACTCCCACATCCGAGCACATACAACAATATAATTGGTACTAATTTAAAGGTCAACCACTTCTCTTGGATATAATATCAACTTCTCGGGTCTATGTTTTTCAGGGGTAAATCTATATGATATAGAATACCAATTTTGTAATTTTTCACACAAAAGTCAGGGTCCATTTGTCCCGCTAAATATTGACCGATCTTTATCAAAGCAGGCATGCTTATTCTTTGGCCCGATCCCCTTCTCCATGCAAAATTTCACGATGTTCGGGCCATTATTGCGGCCTCTGGAGCGACCAGAAAAACCGACAAAAATTTAGTATTTGGTCCATTTCATCCCCTAAATATTATCCGAACTTTCCCAAAAACAATAGGGGTCTTCATTGGTCAGAACCCATCCTACATGCAAAATTTCGTGAAGATTGGTCCATAACTGTGGCCTGTATCGTGTTTACAAATTATAATGGACAGACGGACGGACGGACACACATGTCTAGATCGACTCAACTAGTCGAGATATGACCTAGGACCAATATTTCGCGGCGTTACAAACTTTTAGGGCTGCACAAAGCTATAATACCCTGACAACATAGTTGTGTAGGGTATAAAAAGCACAAAAAACGAAGTCTTCGGCCCATACATCCCAAAATTATTATCTGATCATCTTCGAAAATACTAGTCGTTGTCCTTGACCACAAATGGAAAATTTCAGAGCGACCAGCGCCATATTTCCGGCCTATTGTGTTGTAATGGGTTACTAAATAATATCTCAGTACGTAAGCACCTGTAAATATTTAAGTGTAACTCCCACATCTGAGTACGTACGACCATATAATTGGTATCAATTTAAAGGTCAACCACTCCTCTTGGATATACAATTAACTTCTCGGGTCTATGTCCTTCAGGGGCAAATATATAAGCAATAGAATACAAAATTTGTATTTTTTCACACAAAAGTCGGGGTCGATTTGACCCGCTAAATATTGACCGATCCTTATCAAAACAGGCATGCTTATTCTTTGGCCCGATCCCCTCCTCCATGTAAAATTTCGCGATGTTTGCACCATAATTGCGGCCTCTGGAGCGACCAGAAAAACCGACAAAAATTTAGTATTTGGTCCATTTCATCCCCTAAATATTAACTGATCTTTACCAAAAACAATAGGGGTCTTCATTGGCCAGAACCCATTCTACATGCAAAATTTCGTGAAGATTGGTCCATAACTGTGGCCTGTATCGTGTTTACAAATTATAATGGACAGACGGACGGACGGACACACATGTCTAGATCGACTCAGCTAGTCGAGATATGACGATCGGTATACTTAAAGGTGGGTCTAGGACCAATATTTCGCGGCGTTACAAACTTTTGGGGCTGCACAAAGCTATAATACCCTGACAACATAGTTGTGTAGGGTATAATTACGATCTACAAAGCTAGAATCGATATTGAAAATTTATAATTTTCAAAATGTTGACGCTTTGTGTGGGTGATACCAAAAGGGGTGGACTGATTGGTCCAATCTTCGGTCTTGAAATTGGACTTCTTTGGATTTTTTCGAACTCGAATTCCGGTCGCTTCATATACACGATAACCTCATTTTTTTTCAAACATAATACCGGCATGCTTAAAATATTAGGTTCTGCAAAGCTTGGTTCTAATCGGATATTCCGGTTACATTATTTGATAAAAATTTACCATTTTATGGGATAGGTGCCAGAAAGGGTGGACCGTTATTGTCCATGTCTTTAAAATTATACAATGGAAAGTAATCGAATAACAAAAACGTCGCTATTAAATACGTCAGGGATTTTTTTTTAAATGTTCATAACTTTAGGCCTCAAATTGAACATAAAACCACAACTACCAGGAAAATCTACCTTTCCGCGGTTCTATTCTGAGCCTGGGCAATTGTTCGCGATATTTACAACCTCTTGGCCGATTATAGGTCAACAGCTCCACTTTGTAACCCCGGTATATTTATCAAGTCTTGTTTTCCCGAGGTGAATATTTTCGCCATAAAATAAAAATTTGTTCACTTTAGATTTTGGTTGATTTGACCAGCCGTTCTAAGTATTTGGTCAGATCCCCTTCATCGTGTAAAATATGTGATGTTCTGCATGTAATAATGGCCGCTAGAGCGACTATAAATTGGACAAAAATTATGTTTTCTTTTCATTGCTCCCCCTAAATATAATTTCAACATATCCGAAAATTATAGACGTCGTCCTTGACCATAACCGGAACTTCATGTAAAATTTCATAGTGATCAGCGCGATATTTCCGTCCTCCAGTAATACTAACCAATATCATAACACATAGACACATTTCAATGGTTACGAATAACTCTCACATCGTAGTACATAAATTGGTATCAATGTAAAGGTCAACAAATCTCCTTGGATATATTCTGAACTTCTATGTCCTTCAGGAGTAAATATATAGGCTCCAGAATACAAATTTTGTAATTTTTCACACAAAAGTCAGGGTCTATTTGACCCGCTAAATATTGGCCAATCTTCATCAAAACAGTCATGCTTATTCTTGCTGTCTAATCAGTTGATAAGCTATTTATAAATACAAATAATGCATATAATAAATTAAATTCAGTCAAAAATAAATTCAGAACGATTTTCCAAAATTTTGTTTGAAAAATCGGTTTCTTAGACTACAAACCTAGCTAGAACCAGTGAGCGGAGCAGTATAGTCGGACGGGGCCGACCATACGATACCCTACACAACTACCACGAACTCTAACTTTCTGAGGATGTTTATTCCGAGTCTGAGTAATATTTCGTGATATTTGCCCCCTCTTGTCCGATTAGAGGTTAACAACACCTCTTCCTTACTATTTTCGAATATTCAGTACAGTCCTTCTAATTACTTGTCCAGATTACCTTCACGGTGGGTTGTGTTGTGATTTTTGGATTATACTCTACTCGAAAACACACAAAAAATTATATTCTCCGTCCATTTCATCCCAAAATTTTAATCTGATTATCACTGAAAATTATAGGCGTTGTTCTTGACCATAACTGGAACCTCATGAACAATTTCAAAGCCATCAGCGCGATATTTCTCCCTCTAATGTGGTAATGGGTTACTAAATAATATCTGAATACGTAAGCACCTGTAAATATTTGACTGTAACTCCCACATCTGAGTAGATACATCACTATATTTGGTATCAATTTAAAGGCCAACCACTCCTCTTGGATATGCTATCAACTCCTGGGGTCTACATCCTCCAGGAGTAAATATATATGCCATAGAATACAAATTTTGTCATTTTTCACACAAAAGTCAGGGTCCATTTGACCCGCTAAATATTGACCGATCTTTATCAAAACATGCATGCTTATTCTCTGGCCCGATCCCCTTCTCCATGCAAAAATTCGCGGTGTTTGGGCCATAATTGCGGCCTCTGGAGCGACCAGAAAAACCGACAAAAATTTAGTATTTGGTCCATTTCATCCCCTAAATGTTAACCGATCTTTTCCAAAAACAATAGGGGTCTTCATTGGCCAGAACCCATCCTACATGCAAAATTTCGTGAAGATTGGTCCATAACTGTGGCCTGTATCGTGTTTACAAATTATAATGGACAGACGGACGGACGGACGGACGGACGGACACACATGTCTAGATCGACTCAGCTAGTCGAGATATGACGATCGGTATACTTAAAGGTGGGTCTAGGACCAATATTTCGCGGCGTTACAAACATTTGGGGCTGCACAAAGCTATAATACCCTGACAACATAGTTGTGTAGGGTATAAATACCATTGGAGAATGTAGAGAAACGTTCTTGCCATTTCCATATCGGTTATATCTCCAAGAGTTGTTGAGATTTTCCCTTGAAATTTTATAGAAACATTCTCAAATTAGTGTAGGTTCGAATTAATTCGAAAATAAAACATTTTTTGAGGCCGATAATGACGAGATTTAAGGGGACCCCATTCATTCTCAGTTTCAAAAAATTTAATTTTGTTTTCTGATTTGATTCGAATCTACACTAATTCAAGAATGTCCCCATAACATTTCAAGTGAAAATCTCAACAACTCTAGAAGATATAGCCGATTTATTGTGTCAGCATTTAGGGACAGATGAAGTGGTTCTCAAACTTTAAACGCGTGTTTATGTTTTTACAAGTGTCGGGCACGATAACTCAAAAACTAATAATCCAATCGCTTCAAAATTTTGACACGTTTCTCTGTGAGTATATAGCCATCGGTCAAGATCTGTCTTATTTTCGAGCTTGCTTTTTGATCAAAAATAGTCGATGTTCCGAAAAACGTCCGCTATTTTGTTTATTTTTGAGCGAAGTCAATAATCCTAGTTCATAATTTTGATTTCATCCAAACTTTGCCCATCTTATTATCGGTCCACTCTTGCTAGTAACTCCCACACAGGGGCTAGGCCTAAATGTGAGTTCATATATAGTTCACTATCGAACCTTACGTTCTAGCTTTTTATCTCGATATCCTCCGCAGGTGAAATGATTACGACATACTCTTAGAACCAAACCCAAAACGCGGAACAAATAAGATAACTATTTTAATATAAAAAAGGGGGTTATTTGGGGACTACCCCAAAAAGGGGGGCGAATATTAATAATTTTTGGTGGGGAGATTTGTTACCATATACGACTACAAAATACCAAATTGCAGCGAATTCGGTAGAAAAACGCGCTCAAAAACCCCAAAATACCGAAATTTGGAGGTACCCTTATATGGGGGCTATCCGGAAAAAATGGACCTATATTCATAATTTTTTGTGGAGTGATTTGGTACCCATTAAGAACTCAAAATACTAAATTACAGCCAATTTGGTGGAAAAATACGATCAAACCTCACAATATACTGAAAATTAAAAGGTACCGTTATATGGGGACTACCAGAAAAAGTGGATCTATATTTATAATTTTTTGTGAAGACAATAAGAACCCAATGTACCAAATTTCAGCGTATTCGGTTGAAAACGCGCTCATGATCAGCAAAATACCGAAAATTGGGGGTTACTGTTATATGGGAGCTATGCCTAAACGTGAACCGATATATCCCATCTTCGAACTTGACCTGCCTGCAGACAAAAAACAAACCTATGCAAAATTTCAGCACCCTATCTTAATTCCTTCCGAAGATAGCGTGATTACAACAGACGGACGGACATGGCTAGATCGTCTTAGAATTTTACCCTGATCATATATATACTTTATAGGGTCGGAAATTAATATTTCGATGAGTTACAAACGGAATGACAAATATAGTGGAGGGTATAAAAATGCATACGAAATATTTTAAAATCAACATTTTCAGGCTATACATAGGTACCTTGTAATATTTTAAAAGTTTCCAAATTTTGGGTCATTAAAGCAACGTTTTAAATGCATTAAAAAATAAATTACAAAAATGTACCCCCTCGATAATTCCACTTTTTTCTATGAACCTAATTTTTTAGGCGCTTTAAAAATCTTTTTCCAAATATATAAATCTACAAACTATAACTTAGCTTTCCGAACTTTTCGAGTACTGCTAGTTACTAGTCCATAGACGGAATTATATGAGTCACCAAACGCTTATATTTAAAGATCAATCAGCTGATTAGTTGTATTTGTATAACAAAAATATTGCATACTTTTAGGATTAAAATAGGTTACTGCTAAATGTTTTTTTTTTTTTTTTTTGAATACGAACGTTTTTTTAGTGAGAACCATCATCGCTTTTCACATTTGTGATATTTTACAAATTTTAATGCATATTTTTCGGATGAAATTTATTTGTGTCTGCCTTATTTAAATGCATACTTTTAGGCTGTGATTCTAATGTAATAAATATAAAATATTAAAAAATTTAAATGCTACTCTACACAGATCTGTTGTACAATTTCACTAAAAACTTGACTATAAAAACTAAATAAAAGAATTTAAAAAGTTTTTTAAAACATTATGTACTTATATAAAACGTAGGTATATAAAAATAACAAAAAAAAAACATTCAATATAACAACGTGCTTGGATGATGAATTAACAACCAGATGCAGCGATAATAACTAAAATAATAATTAAATAAATTAAAAAAAATATACACTATATAAAAATAAAAATATTAAAAATAACTTAAAAACAAAGGTTTACAAAAATACTATTTCTATATATTTTGCAAATATTAAAATATAATAATTTTCAAATTTTTTTATTTTATATATTTTTTGTTTATAATTTCCTTTTTTATAAACAATGAATATTTTTGATTTATTTTCTTTCGAATTATTTCAGGCGTTACTATTCTACTGTCACTAACAGTATTTCTAAATCTTGTTGCTGAATCAATGCCGACAACGTCGGATGCTGTTCCTCTTATAGGTACACTGAAAAAAAAAAACAAAAATTCTCTTTAGAGCTAGAAAGCAAAAAAAATGAAGAAATGCATATGATTTTTTTAAATTTTTTAGTTTTTTTTTAGAACAAAAAATTAGTGGAAATATTTCAAGAAATTTTTAAAACGAAAAAAAAATTAAAAAAAATCCAAATTCGAAAAAAACATTAATATTGTAAATTTCTAAAAACATATAAATTTTATAAATTTCTTGAACTATTTCATTTAGCTTCTTTATTTTTATTTATTTTTTTCTTTAGTGCTTTTTTCTGTTGTCTGAGCTATGCCAACCAAATTTATTGATTTGTAGTGTCCATGAAAGGAAAACTTAACAAAAACCGAATCGATAACATATCTCGGGAAACTGCCATTGACACATTGAATGATTTCAAACCAAGCAACCACTACACTCACACAAAAACAAAAAATACCAATTATTTCGTTTAGTTTGTTCTCTCTGCCCCATCCATCTTTTAATAGAGGAATGCAATTGAATGAAAGGAAACCCCATTTAGAATGTCTTGGTTAGTGGAAGAACTATTAGAACAACCCTAGATACAAGAATGTGTTTTTAGAATCCGAACTACATGCAAACGATCATCAATCAGGACCAAATGAAAGATATCAAAAATATCATAAATCATTTGAAAATTTTAAACATTGTCAAGCTAAAGGCCTTCAAAAAATTAAAAAAAAAAACTCACGCCTTATATAAGTCTTAAAAAAATATTTAAAAAATCCACGCTATTTATATTAAATCTTCAAAAAAATTATTTAAACCAGTAAGGAAAGCAGTAAAGTCGGACTGGGCCGACTATATGATACCCTTCACCACTTTGGGTATATTGTCCTCTTATATCCTTACAATTGTATGTCAATGGTCCTTCGAAGGGACATACTCATGTCTTCGACAACTATGATAAATTTAATTTTCCCGAAACTAATCCACGCCTTATATGGGTCTTCAAAAAAATTATTTTAAAAATCCACGTCTTATATGGGTCTTCAAAAAAAAAACCAGTAAGGAAAGTAGTAAAGTCGGACGGGGCCGACTATATGATACCCTTCACCACTATGGGTATATTAAGCAGGACTATAACATAAAATTGGATGAAAAAAATGTGATATTTATCTAAATGTGAATCTACCTAGATCTATCCATAAAGTATGTCAATCGACTTCAAACAAATATAAATAGGTCATCCGTTGGGCTATGTCTGCACTTCTAGAAAACGCAACTACGTAATTCTATGCTCAATTTTTTAAGTTGTGCAAAATTTGATGTCAATCTGACTAACATGAGGAGTTTGATGCCCAATTTACTAGAAATCGGGCGAAAATATATATGGAAGCTCTATCCAAATATTGAGCGATTTCAAACAAACTTGTCACAGGTTAGGTTATACAACTTTCAGAACGTTTTATTCCAATTGGTTCCTTAGTACGTCAATTACTTAAAATCAATCTATAATAAAAGGGAGCTATATCTAAATCTGGACCGATTTTCACGAAACTTGGCAGACATCATTCTAGGCTCAATTAAGTACGTTATGCCAAATTTCGTGCAAATCGAAGGATATATAGGGACTTTGGTGCACCATTTACATGAAATCGGACGAAACTATATATGGGAGCTATATCTAAATCAGGACCTATTTTCACGAAACTTGGCAGACATCATTCTAGACTCAATTCAGTACGTTATGCCAAAATTCGTGCAAATCGGAAGATATTTAGCGACTTTGGTGGACCATTTACATCAAATCGGACGAAACTATATATGGGAGCTATATCTAAATCTGGACCGATTTTCTCCAAACTTGGCAGACATCCCTCTAGGCTTAATTCAGTACGTTATGCCAAATTTCGTGCAAATCAGAAGATATATAGGGACTTTGGGCACTATTTACATGAAATCGGACGAAACTATATATGGGAGCTATATCTAAATCTGGACCGATTTTCACGAAACTTGGCAGACATCATTCTAGACCTAAATGATTAGGCTGTACCAAATTTCGTGCAAATCGAAAGATATATAGGGACTTTGGGGCACCATTTACATGAAATCGGACGAAACTATATATGGGAGCTATATCTAAATCTGGACCGATTTTCTCCAAACTTGGCATACATCACTCAAGGCTTAATTCAGCACGTTATACCAAATTTCGTGCAAATCAAAAGATATATAGGGACTTTGGGGCACGATTTACATGAAATCGGACGAAACTATATATGGGAGCTATATCTAAATCTGGACCGATTTTCACGAAACTTGGCAGACATCATTCTAGACCTAAATGATTAGGCTGTACCAAATTTCGTGCAAATCGAAAGATATATAGGGACTTTGGGGCACCATTTACATGAAATGGGACGAAACTATATATGGGAGCTATATCTAAATCTGGACCGATTTTCTCCAAACTTGGCATACATCACTCTAGGCTTAATTCAGCACGTTATACCAAATTTCGTGCAAATCAAAAGATATATAAGGACTTTGGGGCACCATTTACATGAAATCGGACGAAACTATATATGGGAGCTATATCTAAATCTGGACCGATTTTCACGAAACTTGGCAGACATCATTCTAGACCTAAATGATTAGGCTGTACCAAATTTCGTGCAAATCGAAAGATATATAGGGACCGTTTACATTAAATCGGTTGAATATATATATGGGAGCTATATCTAAATCTGAACCGATTTTTCCCAATTTCAATAGGGTTCGTCCTTGGGCCGAATAAGTGACCTATGCCAAATTTCATCCAATTCGGATCATAAATGCGACCTGTACTTTGTTTACAATTTAACATGGACAGACGGACAGACGGACAGACGGACGGACGGACGGACGGACGGACATGCATAAATCGACTCAGAAAGTGATTCTATGCATATTCTCAAAAGGAACCATGTGTCTATCTCGTTTCCTTTTGCCTGTTACAAACATATGCACAAAGACATAATACCCTGTACCACAGTGTGGTGAAGGGTATAAAAATATTTAAAAAAATCCAAGCCTTTTATAGGCCTCTAACAATATTTTTAAAATTTCCTTTAGCTTGGCAATGTCTAAATATTTTTTTATTGTGCAACAAAATCTGTAAAACTATACATATTTCATATCGATATTCATTTAGAATTTCCCAGAATTCATTTTTGCTTGCAAGTGCAAATAATTTAATAAAAAAACTAAATAAAACCCTAACCTTAGCATTGAAAGTATTTCATAGGAAATTGTCCATCTCAATATCGGAATTCTTAAATACTCCCATAGAAAATTTCTACATCTGTCTTGAAACCACAAATAATTGGTATTTACAGTCTAAAATCCAAAAAGAACGAAAACGCATTTTCATACAACATTTTATTTAAATATGATTATGTGTTTGTGTTAGTTTTGTACGCACACCAACAAACAAACATCAACTCAGAACTGAAAAAGGATTTTTTGTATACACACACATTTAAATTTTAACCACATTTAGATTTTCACACAAACACCGCAAAATTCCTTTACACACCCACACACACATAAACAGATGTTTTGGTCATAGGAATAGTTTTGTAACACTCACACACACCCACACACACATAACCTTACTTAAAAATTCACTCTTTCTGTGAAAACCCCAAACTAAATGTTTACTTTTTCTAAATGTTTTCCCTGATTTTTCTTTCCTTCCATTCGTATTTTTTTGTGTTGGTTATGATTTCAATATTTGCATATGATTTCCACAAACTGAAATGAAAATATGAAAATTTTCCGCAAACAAAAAAAAAACAACAATCAAGCAAATAATTTGATCGATCGATGTGGTTTATGCTTTTTTCGGAAAGAAATTGTCTTAGACGTTTGTTTTTTTATTTTATTTTCTTCTTATCTGACACAAACACCTACATACATATGAGTTTTCTTCTTGTTTGATTTTTTTTTCTTTTTTTTTTTTTTTTTGAATAAAAAACTCAGTTATTTGAATATGGAAAATTGATGGATACTACCTTTTTTATTTTTGAGGTTATGTAAATGTCGATTTTACTTTACTTTTGTTGGAAATTTTTCATTTAAATATTGAAAATATTTTAGGAATTTATTTTGTATCATTTTTCAAATGACCATCACATAAATCACACACATTGATACAGTGTTCGGTAATGTTACATTTGGATGTGATTCATAACATCATCATGAAGGAGCATTCATTTTTAATTTTTTTATACAGTGGCAAAAATGGAGAGGGCCATCGAAAAATCCAAATCCACGCCATATATGGGCCTTGGAAAAATATTCTTTAAAAAATCCACGCCTTATATGGGCCTTGGAAAAATATTCTTTAAAAAATCCACGCCTTATATGGGCCTTGGAAAAATATTCCTTAAAAAATCCACGCCTTATATGGGCCTTGGAAAAATATTCTTTAAAAAATCCACGCCTTATATGGGCCTTGGAAAAATATTCTTTAAAAAATCCACGCCTTATATGGGCCTTGGAAAAATTTTCTTTAAAAAATCCACGCCTTATATGGGCCTTGGAAAAATATTCTTTAAAAAATCCACGCCTTATATGGGCCTTGGAAAAATATTCTTTAAAAAATCCACGCCTTATATGGGCCTTGGAAAAATATTCTTTAAAAAATCCACGCCTTATATGGGCCTTGGAAAAATATTCTTTAAAAAATCCACGCCTTATATGGGCCTCGGAAAAATATTCTTTAAAAAATCCACGCCTTTTTCGGGCCTTGGAAAAAATTATTTAAAAATCCAAGCCTTATATGGGCCTCGGAAAAAATTATTTAAAAATCCAAGCCTTATATGGGCCTCGGAAAAATATTCTTTAAAAAATCCACGCCTTTTTCGGGCCTTGGAAAAAATTATTTAAAAATCCAAGCCTTATATGGGCCTCGGAAAAATATTCTTTAAAAAATCCACGCCTTATATGGGCCTCGGAAAAATATTCTTTAAAAAATCCACGCCTTATATGGGCCTCGGAAAAATATTCTTTAAAAAATTCACGCCTTATATGGGCCTCGGAAAAATATTCTTTAAAAAATCCACGCCTTATATGGGCCTCGGAAAAATATTCTTTAAAAAATTCACGCCTTATATGGGCCTCGGAAAAATATTCTTTAAAAAATCCACGCCTTATATGGGCCTCGGAAAAATATTCTTTAAAAAATCCACGCCTTATATGGGCCTCGGAAAAATATTCTTTAAAAAATCCACGCCTTATATGGGCCTCGGAAAAATATTCTTTAAAAAATCCACGCCTTATATGGGCCTCGGAAAAAAATTATTTAAAAAATCCACGCCTTATATGGGCCTTGGAAAAATATTCTTTAAAAAATCCACGCCTTATATAGGTCTCGGAAAAAATTATTTAAAAAATCCACGCCTTATATGGGCCTTGGAAAAATATTCTTTAAAAAATCCACGCCTTATATAGGTCTCGGAAAAAAAAAATATTTAAAAAAGCCACGCCTTATATGGTCCTTAGAAAAATATTCTTTAAAAAATCCACGCCTTATATGGGCCTTGGAAAAATATTCTTTAAAAAATCCACGCCTTATATGGGCCTTGGAAAAATATTCCTTAAAAAGTCCACGCCTTATATGGGCCTTGGAAAAATATTCTTTAAAAAATCCACGCCTTATATGGGCCTTGGAAAAATATTCTTTAAAAAATCCAAGCCTTATATGGGCCTTGGAAAAATATTCTTTAAAAAATCCACGCCTTATATGGGCCTTGGAAAAATATTCCTTAAAAAGTCCACGCCTTATATGGGCCTTGGAAAAATATTCTTTAAAAAATCCACGCCTTATATGGGCCTTGGAAAAATATTCTTTAAAAAATCCAAGCCTTATATGGGCCTTGGAAAAATATTCTTTAAAAAATCCACGCCTTATATGGGCCTTGGAAAAATATTATTTAAAAAATCCACGCCTTATATGGGCCTTGGAAAAATATTATTTAAAAAATCCACGCCTTATATGGCCTTGGAAAAATATTCTTTAAAAAATCCACGCCTTATATGGGCCTTGGAAAAAATTCTTTAAAAAATCCACGCATTATATGGGCCTTGGAAAAATATTCTTTAAAAAATCCATGCTTTATATGGGCCTTGGAAAAATATTCTTTAAAAAATCCACGCCTTATATGGGCCTTGGAAAAATATTCTTTAAAAAATCCACGCCTTATATGGGCCTTGGAAAAATTATTTAAAAATCCACGCCTTATATGGGCCTTGGAAAAATATTCTTTAAAAAATCCACGCCTTATATGGGCATTGGAAAAATATTCTTTAAAAAATCCACGCCTTATATGGGCCTTGGAAAAATATTCTTTAAAAAATCCACGCCTTATATGGGCCTTGGAAAAATATTTTTAAAAAATCCACGCCTTATATGGGCCTTGGAAAAATATTCTTTAAAAAAGTGCACGCCTTATATGGGCCTTGGAAAAATATTCTTTAAAAAATCCACGCCTTATATGGGCCTTGGAAAAATATTCTTTAAAAAATCCACGCCTTATATGGGCCTTGGAAAAATATTCTTTAAAAAATCCACGCCTTATATGGGCCTTGGAAAATGATTATTTAAAAAATCCACGCCTTATATGGGCCTTGGAAAAATATTCTTTAAAAAATCCACGCCTTATATGGGCCTTGGAAAAATATTCTTTAAAAAATCCACGCCTTATATGGGCCTTGGAAAAATATTCTTTAAAAAATCCACGCCTTATATGGGCCTTGGAAAAATATTCTTTAAAAAATCCACGCCTTATATGGGCCTTGGAAAAATATTCTTTAAAAAATCCACGCCTTATATGGGCCTTGGAAAAATATTCTTTAAAAAATCCACGCCTTATATGGGCCTTGGAAAAATATTCTTTAAAAAATCCACGCCTTATATGGGCCTTGGAAAAATATTCTTTAAAAAATCCACGCCTCATATGGGCTTTGGAAAAATATTCTTTAAAAAATCGACGCCATATATGGGCCTTGGAAAAATATTCTTTAAAAAATCCACGCCTTATATGGGCCTTGGAAAAATATTCTTTAAAAAATCCACGCCTTATATGGGCCTTGGAAA
>NW_026886492.1:0-7587 GCF_032173495.1 Musca vetustissima | reverse complement strand
ATTTTTTGTTAAATGCAATTTCTTCAATTTTTCCATCTGCGGTAATAGGCAAACAGAATCGTGTAGCAGCTACATTTTGACACAAGGTCAACTTCAAATAGCTATAACTCGGTAATTAATTGAGGCATTTGCATGAAAGTTGCACTGGTGGTTGGAGGAAAAAAAATAGTTTTTGTGTGTGTATCAATACATAAGACACTATAAAAAATGATAACATTGAAATATATTTTTAATTAATAAATAAAAAAATCCATAGAACAATATTTAAAAAAAAATCACGCGTATTATGATTATTGACAAAATATTTTTAAAACATCCACCCCTATTATAGACCATTGAAAAATATTATTTAAAAAAATCACGCGTCTTATGATTATTGAAAAAATATTTTTTAAAAAATCCACCCCTATTATAGACCATTGAAAAATATTATTTAAAAAATCCATTCCTATAAACTATAGGTCATTGCAAAACAAATCCACGCCTATTATAGGCCATTGGAAAAAAAATATTTTTAAAAAATCCACGCCTTTATAGGCCATTGAAAAAAAAAAATATTTTTAAAAAAATCCACGCCTATTATAGGCCATTGAAAAAAAATATTTTTAAAAAATCCACGCCTATTATAAGCCATTGAAAAAAAATATTTTTAAAAAATCCACGCCTATTATAGGCCATTGCAAAAAATATTTTTAAAAAATACACGCCTATTATAGGCCATTGCAAAAAATATTTTTAAAAAATACACGCCTATTATAGGCCATTGCAAAAAATATTTTTAAAAAATACACGCCTATTTTTAGAAATCCAAATTAAATACTAACATAATCACAGCTATTTGAAAATAACGAAAATAAATTTTTCACCATTCACTAGCAAATTTACCAAGAATTGAATGGGTACTTTTTAATTCCATCTTGATTACCGGCATCACTTCCAACGATTTCCACCCATCGACTTGGAATTTTTGTTCTGCTGACTATTTTGAGCCTCTTCCTGGGCGGCCAGCTCCTCATCGATGAGCAATTCAAAATTACCCAAGGCATCAGCACTGGGAATTTTATTCCAACGGACACTAGGAAATAGAAAACAAATATTAAAAATATTACAATTAAAATAAAATTGTATGAACGGCCCACTTACTCTGGCACCCCATCCGGTGGCAACACAACCGACAATATATTATCAATTAATTTATATTTCAGAATACGATCCGTAACTGTGGTTGAAGTCAGTGAGGGTGATGCATTCACCTCCACTAGCCATGGTTTCAGATTGTTATCAATTATAATATCATAACCATAACATTCAAAACAATGCCGATCACTGGCCATAACGGGTGCCACGGCACGCAGTGAATGGACAATTAGCCAGGAGATAGCACCAAACAAACGATCAGTTACCTCTTTGCCGCGTGTCCCCTCCAAATAGAGGGCTAGATTTTGTACAGACCATTTGCCGCCGTGCAGAGAATTGTATTCACCCTGTGGGAGAAAAAAATGGGTTTTGAGGTTAGATCCTTGAAAAAATATTCTTTAAAAAATCCACGCCTTGCTTAGATCCTTGAAAAAATATTCTTTAAAAAATCCACGCCTTGCTTAGATCCTTGAAAAAATATTCTTTAAAAAATCCACGCCTTGCTTAGATCCTTGAAAAAATATTCTTTAAAAAATCCACGCCTTGCTTAGATCCTTGAAAAAATATTCTTTAAAAAATCCACGCCTTGCTTAGATCCTTGAAAAAATATTCTTTAAAAAATCCACGCCTTGCTTAGATCCTTGAAAAAATATTCTTTAAAAAATCCACGCCTTGCTTAGATCCTTGAAAAAATATTCTTTAAAAAATCCACGCCTTGCTTAGATCCTTGAAAAAATATTCTTTAAAAAATCCACGCCTTGCTTAGATCCTTGAAAAAATATTCTTTAAAAAATCCACGCCTTGCTTAGATCCTTGAAAAAATATTCTTTAAAAAATCCACGCCTTGCTTAGATCCTTGAAAAAATATTCTTTAAAAAATCCACGCCTTGCTTAGATCCTTGAAAAAATATTCTTTAAAAAATCCACGCCTTGCTTAGATCCTTGAAAAAATATTCTTTAAAAAATCCACGCCTTGCTTAGATCCTTGAAAAAATATTCTTTAAAAAATCCACGCCTTGCTTAGATCCTTGAAAAAATATTCTTTAAAAAATCCACGCCTTGCCTAGATCCTTGAAAAAATATTCTTTAAAAAATCCACGCCTTGCTTAGATCCTTGAAAAAATATTCTTTAAAAAATCCACGCCTTGCTTAGATCCTTGAAAAAATATTCTTTAAAAAATCCACGCCTTGCTTAGATCCTTGAAAAAATATTTTTTAAAAAATCCACGCCTTGCTTAGATCCTTGAAAAAATATTCTTTAAAAAATCCACGCCTTGCTTAGATCCTTGAAAAAATATTCTTTAAAAAATCCACGCCTTGCTTAGATCCTTGAAAAAATATTCTTTAAAAAATCCACGCCTTGCTTAGATCCTTGAAAAAATATTCTTTAAAAAATCCACGCCTTGCTTAGATCCTTGAAAAAATATTCTTTAAAAAGTCCACGCCTTGCTTAGATCCTTGAAAAAATATTCTTTAAAAAATCCACGCCTTGCCTAGATCCTTGAAAAAATATTCTTTAAAAAATCCACGCCTTGCTTAGATCCTTGAAAAAATATTCTTTAAAAAATCCACGCCTTGCTTAGATCCTTGAAAAAATATTCTTTAAAAAATCCACGCCTTGCTTAGATCCTTGAAAAAATATTCTTTAAAAAATCCACGCCTTGCTTAGATCCTTGAAAAAATATTCTTTAAAAAATCCACGCCTTGCTTAGATCCTTGAAAAAATATTCTTTAAAAAATCCACGCCTTGCTTAGATCCTTGAAAAAATATTCTTTAAAAAATCCACGCCTTGCTTAGATCCTTGAAAAAATATTCTTTAAAAAATCCACGCCTTGCTTAGATCCTTGAAAAAATATTCTTTAAAAAATCCACGCCTTGCTTAGATCCTTGAAAAAATATTCTTTAAAAAATCCACGCCTTGCTTAGATCCTTGAAAAAATATTCTTTAAAAAATCCACGCCTTGGATGATGATCCTTGAAAAAATATTCTTTAAAAAATCCACGCCTTGGATGATGATCCTTGAAAAAATATTCTTTAAAAAATCCACGCCTTGCTTAGATCCTTGAAAAAATATTCTTTAAAAAGTCCACGCCTTGCTTAGATCCTTGAAAAAATATTCTTTAAAAAATCCACGCCTTGCTTAGATCCTTGAAAAAATATTCTTTAAAAAATCCACGCCTTGCTTAGATCCTTGAAAAAATATTCTTTAAAAAATCCACCATTGCTTAGATCCTTGAACAAATATTCTTTAAAAAATCCACGCCTTGTTTAAATCCTTGAAAAAATATTCTTTAAAAAATCCACGCCTTGTTTAAATCCTTGAAAAAATATTCTTTAATAAATCCTTGAAAAAATATTCTTTAAAAAATCCACGCCTTGTTTAGATCCTTGAAAAAATATTCTTTAAAAAATCCACGCCTTGTTTAGATCCTTGAAAAAATATTGTTTAAAAAATCCACGCCTTCAACGCCTTGTTAGGAACCTTGAAAAAATATTCTTTAAAATATCCATGCTCCGTTTTGGTCGTTGAAAAAAAAAATTTTAAAAATCAACGCCTATGGTAGTTGATTCTGACATCTTTTAAAAATTTATTGAACTCACCCCATGTTTCTGCACACTGACATTGGTCAGGTGGACATACATATTATCCAGCTCCGTCATACTGGTATCATATTTCACGGTGCAAAATCGGCAAAACCCCTGCTTAAAAAGATAAGCCTTTAGAGGACGAAATGATGTGACCAAAACATAAAGCCTCAAATCGAATTTCTTGCCACCAATCAGTAGCGGATTATCAATATATCTCGAGATGACATATGACTCCTTAGCGATTTGTGGATGAAACGCCCCCTTGGCCTCCCTGGACCATTTCTTCAATTTCGATAATTTATTTATCAAAAATATCCCAGCACCTTGTGATTTTCCGCATGGCTTCATGATCCAAGTACTTTGGGGATTTTTACGATACTCTTCGACAAACATATTATAATCCGCCGGTAGGACAAAGGTCACGGGTATAAAATCCAAATGCAGATACCGAGTACTACCACCACCTGCGGCTCCTGACCAATTGACATCTGTTTTTTCTGCCAATGGGTTACCATCCCTTTCCAAATCTTTGCGATATCGTTTGATATTCTTCACGAGGAGGTCCTTGCGTGACAGTTCATAGTGATTGGGAAAGTGATTGATCATTTGGTTGTCATTCATGCGATAGCCACTATCCACACTGAAAATATTGCGACAAGTTTGGACCCCGGCCCAATAGAAATTCCAATCATCATCGGCACTGACTTGGCTCCAGCCGCGCTTTTCGAAATTATTCACCAACACCGATTTGTCCAGGTCCGTGCAGAAATAGACTTTCATGCGTTCATGGGCCATGTTCTGGTTGACTCTGTAAGAGGTGGCAAAGTCAAATGAAAAAAAAAAACATTCATTGCGTTTCGTATTCACATCGGTTGGTCGGTCGTTCGTTCGGTGTACCTACCTTCCATACATGTTGGAATAACTGGTATTTGACCTTCTTATGGATTCTTGCGTCATAGCCACCAGCAGGATTTGTTGTTGTTCTCGGTTTCGGTTTCGATTTCATGCAACGATGGAAATTGTTGCAAAATGTTTTCTCTTCTTGCCTTTCTTTTAAATTTGTTTTAATCACAGTTCTTTGTTTTTTTTTTTAATTTCTTTGTTAACTTTTACTGATGACGTGAAGGAAACTTTAACTGCGAAATGTTCTCCACCCTTGGACTGGTTGGCTCCGTGGATGTCTAACTTCTGGCATTTAGCAATTCCGGTGGCCCCCACCCTTAACAAAAGTTTTTGTTTTGCTCCATGGAATTTTGTTGTTTGGTTTCATTTGTTGAACGTCGTCGACGCGGCAACCGAACATCAATTTTGGTTACCCTGGAGATCGATGGAGGATTTGTTTCTTCTAAGTAAACATGTAATGGGATTTGGAAGCAAGAAAAATATTATTTTTTTAATATTCAAATAAAAATAATTTTTTTTTTTTTTTGAAATAAAAATCTATTACTCGTTAAAAGATTTTTTGAAGAAGTTACACATGGGTAGATTTTTAAAAATATTTTTCAAGGACTTACAAACCCAGGCAACAAGGCGTGGATTTTTTAATGAATATTTTTTCAAGCATTTAAACAAGGCGTGGATTTTTTTAAGAATATTTTTTCAAGGATCTAAACAAGGCGTGGATTTTTTAAAGAATATTTTTTCAAGGATCAAACCAAGGCGTGGATTTTTTAAAGAATATTTTTTCAAGGATCATCATCCAAGGCGTGGATTTTTTAAAGAATATTTTTTCAAGGATCATCATCCAAGGCGTGGATTTTTTAAAGAATATTTTTTCAAGGATCATCATCCAAGGCGTGGATTTTTTAAAGAATATTTTTTCAAGGATCATCATCCAAGGCGTGGATTTTTTAAAGAATATTTTTTCAAGGATCATCATCCAAGGCGTGGATTTTTTAAAGAATATTTTTTCAAGGATCATCATCCAAGGCGTGGATTTTTTAAAGAATATTTTTTCAAGGATCATCATCCAAGGCGTGGATTTTTTAAAGAATATTTTTTCAAGGATCATCATCCAAGGCGTGGATTTTTTAAAGAATATTTTTTCAAGGATCATCATCCAAGGCGTGGATTTTTTAAAGAATATTTTTTCAAGGATCATCATCCAAGGCGTGGATTTTTTAAAGAATATTTTTTCAAGGATCATCATCCAAGGCGTGGATTTTTTAAAGAATATTTTTTCAAGGATCATCATCCAAGGCGTGGATTTTTTAAAGAATATTTTTTCAAGGATCATCATCCAAGGCGTGGATTTTTTAAAGAATATTTTTTCAAGGATCATCATCCAAGGCGTGGATTTTTTAAAGAATATTTTTTCAAGGATCATCATCCAAGGCGTGGATTTTTTAAGGAATATTTTTTCAAGGATCATCATCCAAGGCGTGTCGTAATGCTACTGATCTGAAAAACGCAGCGTATAGGGCAACCCTGCAAACAGACAGTGATGGAGAATTATCGGGAGAAATGGAGAGAGGAGAAACGTGTTTTCAGAAAAAAGAAGAAAGAACAAGAAAAATCGAGATGTACAGGAGTCAGAATGAAGTCCGAAAATTCTACCAACGGGTAAAACACAAAATCGAAGGCTTTGGTGCAGGCACATCCTCCTGTAGAGATGAAGAAGGAAACCTAGTGGCATATACAGACAGTGTGTTGAGCATCTGGAAGGAGCATTTTGAAAAACTTCTGGTAACAAATAGTACCGGTGAAGAGGATATCCCAGAACCAATAATAGATGACGGTATGGAGTATATACCACCTAGCCAAGATGAAGTCAGAATAGCTATCAATCGGTGGGTTACATCGATGGGTTACCAGCCGAACAATTCAAGACTGATGGCCAGATGCTGGTTAGTTGCATGCACCAGCTGATTAGTAATATTTGGCTAGAGGAATGCATGTCCAATGATTGGAACCTCAGCATCCTGTGTCCCGTGCACAAAAAAGGAGACAAGACGGTATGTACCAACTATAGAGGAATTAGTCTTCTTCCCATCGCATATAAAGTGCTATCCAGTGTGCTGTGTGAACGATTGAAGCCAATGGCCAATGACATTATTGTACCATAACAATGCGGCTTCAGACCTGGCAATTCCACCATTAACCACATTTTCACTCTACGAAAAATACTGGAAAAGGCCCACGAAAAACACATCGACACATTCCATCTATTCGTCGACTATAAAGCCGCCCTATCCGTTCAGAGGTATTAAAGCCATGTCTACGTTCGGCATTCCTGCAAAATTAATACGGCTATGCAGGGTAACTTTAAGTGGCACAAGATCAGCAGTTAAAGTCGGAAAGGACCTATCGGAGCCCTTCAATACCGAACGAGGATTCAGACAATGTGACAGTTTATCGTGTGATCTTTTTAACATCCTGCTGGAAAAGGTCATACGAGAGGCAAAAGTGAATTGAAATGGCACTCTGTACACCAAACAACACATGTTACTCGCCTACACCGATGACATCGATATAATGGGTCGAACATTCGGTGCGGTAACAGCCACCTTTGAACAAATTGAGAATTAATCTGCCAAAGTGGGTCTGGCAGTAAATGGCGAAAAGACTTTGCTGATTTTATCCACACGCAAGACGTCCAGTAGACTCGGACCAACTGTGGAACTTCAGAACTATAGCTTCGAGGTAGTTAAAGATTTTATATACCTTGGTACCGCCATAAATGAAACGAATGGCATAAGTTTTGAAATTCGGAGAAAGATTGTGATGGCCAACCTATGCTACTATGGTCTAAGTAAGCAGTTTAGAAACAAGACCACCTCCCGCCAGACAAACTCACACTTTACAAGACGCTGATACTACCCGAGCTGTTATATGGATCTGAAGCATGGGTACCTGCGCA